>NW_026913554.1:3690000-3807266 GCF_034315485.1 Pezoporus occidentalis
GAAGCACATGTATCTTCCAGGATATATTAGTTCATATTTACTTGAGCATTTCCTATCTTTCTTGGTCAAACTGAGGGGAATCAGACTCATGGCCATAAAAATATCTAAACCTGGAACCTGGCATGTCCAACAGGCAGAGAGTATAATGGCTGATGCCTTGTCCAGTGACAAAGGTACATGGGGAGATCTCAGATTGCCAAGAAAACTCATCAGTGTTATAATCCTCAAGTATAAGCAGATTTCCATTACACTACTGTACATCTGGACTAAATTCATTGAAGTTAACTTTAGATTGATGCATGATTAAAATTAGCATTTATAATCGGGTGAGGAAAAGAAAAGCAATCTCTATTTCTAGGAAAATGTTACAGTGAACTCTTCTGACTTGATTTATGATAATGGAAAATAATGTCTTTGTTCCTCTAAAATAAATACAATTATCCATGCTTACAATCGCAGAAGTCTATTTGGAGCTAACTGCAGAAGGAGATCAAGTAATTGGTGTATGATCTCAGCACACGTGAGTCAAGAGTTACATTCTTCTGTCTTAAAGACTCCATCAACACCAGCTTCCAAACAGTTAATGTAACTGATAGAAGATCATACAAATCTGGAATCCAACGTAGCTTTAATCTGACTGAAAGTTATGTTGTACAGAGCTTCTTGTGCTGTTATCTACTGCACTACGATCATTTTTCTCTCTTACTTGGAGTCACTACTCTGCCTTAAGTCATATCACCTTATGCTATGATCATATTTCACAAGTTAAACAGTCACACCAAATCTGTGTATGGATGGGAGTCCTCAAAATATGCATCTAAGTGCTGCAGGCAAAGGCATCCAAGTCTCAGAAACATGGTTATGCTTCTCCCTGAGGGTCTCTCTAGATGGATGAGAAAACATTTTCTGCACACAGCACAGCTGCAATAAGAAGGGTGCAGGGAATGCTCTCTCTCTTTTCTGTCTTTTTAATCCCCTTTTACCTCTGTAGCTGGGACCCTCTTCCGCATAGGCAGGAACTGTTGGCTGGAGTCTTTTCGGACTTATGGCCAAAAATACAACAAAATAACCAGAGGAACAGGCTGAAAACAGAGAGATCAGGAGTGCAGTCGGCGCCTGCCAGCACTGCAACACCAAGGGAAGCAGCAGCTCCGTGTTCCCTGTCTGGCAGGGCAGATTGTCCTTCAGTGCTGCCTGTGCCCGGGGAATGAAAGCCTGCCTGCAGTGCTCCGTAACCCCAGCTGCAGGGGGGAGGATTGCCGTGCTGCCTCCCAGAAATGGTAAGGCATGCTTCCTCCTCCCTTGCTGGTGTGCCTGGGTTGCTCACCACCAGCTTTGAGCTGAGAGACACGCATTTCACCACCAGTACGACGAGCCTGGCTGCTAATGACATTGCTATTCCTTGTTATGGTAATTTAATTAAGGACACAAATGTGTCCTTCTTTCTAGTGTATTTAGAGGTTCCCTGCATGCCTAAGACCTAGAGGAGATGATAGTTCACATCCTTCTGATTCCTTGTCTTATTAAAGAAAGGGTTACAACTAATTATATAGACTCCTGGGTAATCGCCGTCTCCATTCAGAAAGTGGCAGGCACAATGAGTGCTAATGAGAATGATGCTGGTTTTAATTCACCATATAACTGGGCTTATTGCCTCCAGGTCTCAACTGCTTAAACTTTAGGATGTATTTTTATACCTTTCAGCTTGCTTTAGCATTGTCTTGCAGAGAGTGCTTGACAATAACCTTCAATTTGGGGAGAGGCTGCTGCAGGCTGTAATTAAAGCAGCCATTTGGGTTTAAAAAAAAAAAAGAAGAAGAAGAAGCAGCAGCAATCAACTAAGAGCAGTATCTTTTTAAAGACAAGACCTCATCCTCCTTGCTGAGTTTTGAGAGGATACTCTTAATTAGGACATCTCCCAGAGCTTTTTTCCTCAAGAAAATAACCTTCCTTTTAAATGTATACAAGGTATTCTACAGATCTGATTGAAGGTGGCTTCTGAACAAGTCTTTACGAATGTAATAAAAACAAAGTTGGGAAGTGTTTTGATTATAGCTAGGCTCAAATTCCATTTTGAAGGGGAAAAGTCTTTTGATTATTTCTTACATAATTGCTTCTGATAATACAGACTCCTTTGTAAAGTTTAGTTAGAAATAGTTTATATATAAAGAGAGCCATCTAATGTAAGAGTAAACTGATCTTGTATTTTGAACAATGAAATACTTCATGCCCCACCACAGGACCAAAAGTTTCTCATTTCAGTAGATAGCTGTTTAAAAAAAACCAATTTTAATGGTAATTGAAGGCCTAATTAGTTACTCTGTAATACTTAACCGGTATCTTTACCACTTCAAGAGTTGCTAAAAAAGAGGCAATATCTCTGACAATTTAAGCTAAAGGAACTCATAAAATATGAATTTAAATGGACTGTTGAAAAATAAAAAGGAAAGAGTCTTTTTATTAAAAAAAACCAAACTTTTAAAGATGAACTACATTAGAAAATAGTTTCAGCTTTAAAGAAGTTCTGAGAGTAGCAATAACTGCTTCAATGGATGTCAACACAAACCACAGATGAAGTCAATATTGTGATTCTTCTTTTACAGAGAAGAAAATCAAAGTGCAGAGGGGGGGGCTGAGGTACCCAAGATTGCCCCAGTGACCATTGAGGGACCCAGAAGCAAACACCAGGTCTCCTGCATCGTGGTCCAGACTCCCTCCCCTTGCCTGTGCTGGGAAAGTGGTGTAAAGCCCCAAAATAGCAAAGCTGTGGGTCTGTTACTGCCCTACAGTAATGGTACTACTGAAATCATCCTGTCCAGATGCTAAGGTAAGAACAAATGACCATATTCTCACCAAGTCAATATAAGGAGAAGGATATTAGTGTGTTCTCCACCTATTTTGCATCCGTGGATTCGTTACATCAGTGAGGATTATCGTAGATTCTGAAAAAGATTTCATAGCAATCTAATAAAATGGGTTACATTTGTTACTGCTAGGAAGGTTTCTGTGTGTAGAACAAGGAAGTATGTGGATTTATGGTGTGGAACTTTCAGATGCATTTTATCTATGCTGTTTAACAACATTACAATCTCTATTTCTGCATACAGTAGTCCCTGAATGGGAAAATAGAAGAGCTAATATCACATGGTTTCTCAAAAACATGTTTATCCTTGTAAAGTAAATATGTGCTTGTGCAAAATCATGGGTTTTTTTTAGAAAACATTTTCACTTGTGGGGTTCTAAAATATTATCTACATTGTTATGAGGAACAGATGGAAAAAAAAAACATTCATAGTCATGCTTCAAGAGGGATATCTGGTGTGCTAGGAAATAGGTTTAAAGCCATCAAGTTTCAGCTATCTTCAGGATTATGCAAGTTGAATATCTCTGAAGAGACTTCTGGTCAGTAGCTTAATGCTTACAGTGCTCTGTGTTAGGGATTATGAGGTCCCAGTTGTATTGCATTAAACTGCTTGTGACTTGGTTTAGCAGAGGAAAAAAGCTTTGACATTGTACCAGCTACTTTTGACATAGACATAATAGTTTGTGCCAGCCAGCAGAGAGCCATTGTGTAGGAAAAACAGAAAATGAGATGGTTTAGATGTGAAAGCAAAGTGTTGGAGAAAATTAGGCACAGCAATTGTGATATATGTATTTTAAATTAAGTTTCAAAGGTTTAAAAACTAATTCAGAGAAAGGAGAATTCCCAAGGCTAGCAATTATTTTACACAACTTATAATATTTGTAAAGTGCTGCTACCTTTCATCAAGCCACTGCAAAAAAAAGAAAAAATCTTTGAGCGTAATGTGGGAAGATTTATAGCACTGGAAATGT
The DNA here is from genome assembly GCF_034315485.1 of Pezoporus occidentalis. Lineage (NCBI taxonomy): Eukaryota > Metazoa > Chordata > Aves > Psittaciformes > Psittacidae > Pezoporus > Pezoporus occidentalis. The sequence goes on from NW_026913554.1 coordinate 3,693,835, forward strand.
TTGCAAGAATGACAATGTTGATACCCAAACTTCAGTTTCAGCAGTGTTTACTATTCATTTAATTTTTTTGCTTTCATCTCTGCCAATAAAATCAACTCAAAACCTCTGATTTTTGTTACTCCCCAAGCTAATTCCAGGTCCAAAAATATCTGTGATGAATATGCCTGAAGGACTATAGAAATTACTCTGTTTGGCATTTGTATTAGTGCTTTGCACTATCTATGCAAAAGTGCCACTGGTTTATCATCATGTGCCATCTTCTTCTATGCTTTCTTCTTAGTGTTTTATTTATATTTAATTTCTCCTTGGTATGTGTGGAGCACAACTCTTCAATAGCAACATTCAGGCAGACTGTGAAAGAAAACCCCAAGGATATATTTCTACCAAGCAAAAGCTCTGAAAAGAAAGGGACAATATATAAAGTACCCCCACGGAAACAACTGCTCTAGAAGAGCCTGCTATTAAAAATATATCGTTATCTAATCACTCCCATCCTGGTATGAAGCATACAATTAGCTGCCATCTTCCCTTCTCCTAAAAACAAACAAATGCTGCATGGATTCTATTAGAAAATTATTTAATAAAAATATTGCTGGAGTTCAGTGCAAGGAGGAAGCTGAAGAAGTCAGATGTGTCTCTTCAGTATCGCAGCATCTAAAACAATCATGTCAGTTGTATCTTCTTGGTCGCTCAAAACAAAAACTCTAGCAATACGAGTGGGCAAAACATGAAGCAGGAAAACCGTTGTGTAAATATGGTGGAAGGCAATGCCAACCAGAATACATGTAAATTAACAAAGCTAGGAATGAGACTTTTTCACCTCTGAACTCAAGTTTTTCACTTACATAGCCAAGAATAATTATTTGAGCAAGTTCCATGACCTCCCTAGTGGTAGTTGTTGTGTCTTTTACATCACTACAAACTGAATTAGAACAGCAGCATACTGAAAGGTGTGAAGGCTACAATAATTTTAAAAACCTAATAGTATATTAGATATATAGTGATTTGTTGAATTTATATAATAAATCACTATTTACCTCAGATATATAGTAAGATAGACTCTGGCAAGTGTCAGTTTATAACTTAGCTGTAGTGAGACTGAAATTAATGGAAAAACTATTAAGAATAGAATGTGAACTCTTCCAGAACATAATGCTACCACATGCAATAAAGTGTACTAAGCCTTTAGCTTCTGATGTCTTCCGTGGCCTCCTCATATCTGAGGCAGATCTTTTGCTAAGTGAATTAATGAAATTAGAATGGTCTGCAAAAGAGAACTGCAAGGGAAAATATTCTTTAAAGTAATTTCTTTATATGTGATATATTAAAAGATGAAAAAAGTAGAACAATTGTCATTCGGTATTCTTTGTAAAACAGATGCAGCTGTAGTAAGCTTGTATTTGCATATGGAGGTACAACTATGCAGTTCACTTCCATAACTGAGCAATCCCATCACTGGAGTTTTGTGCACAGCAAATCATTATCCATAATCCAAAGTCAATGTAGCCTGTAAGAGTATTCTTTCTGTAATCACAGTTATTTTTTCCAGCACATGAGCTCCAGATCTGGTTCCAATTTTCCTGGCTGTGTGCATCAAGTATTATTCCTGACAAATATCGTGTCTCTAAATGGCTGACTTGGTTTGGAGTTGCCGTGTGCCAGCAAGACCCACGTGGTCTTTGACAGCAGTGCCTGACTGCAGGCTGGAATTCCTTAGCCAAGTGGAGTGCAAAGCCTCTTTGGAAAATGTCAGTTTTATTTACACAAGCAGTACAAAAAGAGAGGGCTACATATAGATATGCACAGATATCTGTGGTTTCAGGTCTATGCAGTACGCAGTTTACTGTGTTAGGTCAGGGGATTTCTGTCTTTACCATACCCCACCAGTACAATGCAATCTATTGTACTGTGGGTTTAAAACAGACTTTGTCCTGTTGTAATTTCTGATTTTTCTTTGCTACTACCCAGAATTTTTACTTGCTGTAGTGCACAGAGCATCTCAAGAAAGGTAGAGGAATATTAAGAAGAATGCTATTTTATGGCAGCTGTAAAAATAGTTGATTCCACATACCTTTAGGCCTTGCAAAGCACTAGTAACTGGATCCTGGCTACAGCATGTAATTATATTGCTCGATGTATTGTTGGGCATTAGCAGGATTCCTTCCATCTGTCTAAAATTTCCCATCCAAGAATACTATCATATTTTATTACAGCCATTTAAAAATTCCTGGTTCTTTTCCAGGCTCACTCTGGGTGTGATAATACAGAATTTCACCCAGAATATTTCAAAGGAAACCTAAGCTTTAATGGGGCAGACAAGGATAGTATTTTTCTTAACAGTGTCTCAAATTTATGCTTTTACTGGCGTAAAATAGTTTGGGGTTCATTAAATATGACAAATGTTTTTTATTATTCTTCTTATTTTCTCTGAATCGGTGCTCAAATACAAAAATGCTTTTCAGAGACCACAGGCTTCACAAAATAAAAAATTAATGAATCCATGTTGTCCTACACTGTTTATCTATTAAAGCAGCTCGCTCTATAGGCAAGTAACTTAAAATCAGATCTGAAGAAGCATCAGTTGTATCAAAATATCAATTAGTTTAACAGAGGAAGGTAAAAGCCTGGTCCCAAATACCTCACCTTCCCTCGTCCTTTGTTCCTCCTGCAGCAGCTGGAAGCACAATGGGCACCTGAGTTACAAAGATCCAGCCTTTGCTGTCAGTGCTTGAGACATCAGGATGCTTTTTGGGGGAAATGCAGTATTTTGTGCCCAAATCCTGGCACCAGCAGGGATGTGTGGTCTTAGCAGAGAAATAATATTTCTCTAAGCTGTACTTACTTTCCTTCCTATGTTCTCATATGCCATCGGTAGCTGTGCATGCAAGCCTGTCCTCTCAAAGGACCACCAGCCATATGGAGGCAGAGCTGCTAGTGCAAATACAAATGACTGCTTGTAAGTAAGGGCAATGACAAATTAGCCTGCACAGGGAACACTAGAAAGCAAATGAGTTTGGGATTCCTCATTAGGATCAGGTGGCCTTCGGGGCTGAAAAGCTCTAAGCTGCTCCCCCTTTAGCATTGCTTTTCCATGCAGATGGCACTAACTCCTCTGAAGGTGGCTCCAAACCTTCTGCCTTCTCAGGAAAGTATAGGAGCTCCTGAAAGAGGGATGCCAGGGAGGCACCAGAGCTGGCTGTGTGCCCTCAGGAGCTGACTACATCCGCTTCACTCCCCAGTCTCCAAGGGAGAGCAGGAAAGCCCCAACTGCAGCCAAAGGGCTCAGCTGCCAGCAGTGCTTTGGTCAGAACTACAAATGCTTCCAAATGCTTTTGTAAAATATTTAAAGGTGGGGGTTTATTTTGTCTTTTTTTTTTCCTTTATTTTAATGTTGTTTTTTTTTTAAAAAATATAAATATTTCATCTTTAGTTATCCAATGCAAAAAGAGAATCTCCAAAGGCCATTGGTGTCTTTCTTGCTCTGTAGGAGATATGACTCCTTAAAAAAACCCACATAGACTCTTTTTTTTCTTCTTTGGGAGAAACTCTTTTAAAACTTATTCTTGATATCCCATTACAAATTAATTTCAGGGTCAAATCCTTCTTTTCACAATACAATTGCTTACTTTTAAAGTTATAGCTTAGTTGAGAGAAAGAAGTAAAATAAACTCACTGTGTGTGTCTGGCCTACCTGAACAAAAAATGGCAAACATCCGCAAATGTAAGGAGTAGGCAGCATGTCAAATTTTCTACTAAGGTAGGCTGATATAACCTCAAAAAATTGCAAGACAGCATCTGCTTGTTGCCTGCAGTTTACATATAATGGGATGAAGATTTCATTAACATATTAAAGTGGCATCTTTGTGTCCCGTATCAGGAAATGCTGGAGCAAGAATTATCTGATGCTATCTTTATGCACAGATTAGTTAAGAAAATCTGGTTTTCAACTGGCAAAAGAGAATACTGTGTGTAAATTTTGACTCAGGGAGATGGAGGTGCCCACCAACATTTTATGGACACCCATCTTGAATGCAGAAATTGAAATCTGAGCAGGAAGACTCTTTCCTGCCTATTGTTTCAGCTGTCTCCAGTGTCTTGCTTTGAATCCTTGTTTATAAATGACCCAAATTCTACAATTACCATTCATGCATTTTCTTCAGGAAGATTCTGTCAGATTCCAGGACAGAGTATTTTAGGAAAAAAAAGCTTAAAATAGACACATATGATTTTGAGAAATAAAAGAAAAACACTATAGTCCATAAAGCCATCTGAATATAAAATATTTTGTCTTTTGCCCACTCTAATTAGACATTCAAAAATAGAAATATTCAGCAGGGCATATCCAATTAAGTTTTCCATTCACCAAGCTTGAGGCTTTCTTACAGAGATTTGTACCATAATAATAAGGAGATGGAAAAAGAAAGCAGTCATTAGCAACGTTCAACGAATTTGGTTTTCTTGATGTGGACCACTGGTGTGGTAGATCTAAGAGAGAGCAGTACTTAGTGGTTTTTTCTTAGACAGTTCTCCTTATAGTGAAGAGTATAATGATGGTCCTCTTCTAGTGGCATCAAAGTATGTTGATGCTACTACTGAAATGGTTTTGCAGACAAGAAATCAGCATCTTCATGTTTGCTAAGCTGTGTATGATTATTGGGTTGGAAGGAACCACTTAACTTCAGTGGTTCCCACAGAGAAAGGGTCTGGGGTCTTGGAACAGGTCTGAAGCCTTTCAGGATTTGGTGGCCTTACCAGCAGAGAAGACACAAGATGGCTTGGTTTACTGACAACAGAGGGGTAAGATAACAGGTTATTTGTATCATCAAGTCTTTCTTTTCTCTTCTGAAGTTGGAATATTTTCAATCTGTTCCTCCTGAGGTATCTCACATAGGACACCTGAGAAGCACACCTGAGGAGTGAGCACGTCTGGCAGCAGCACCACATCATGCTCCTGGGCTGCAGTTTTGTGGTTGCATAAACATGAGAGAGGAAAGGTTGACCAAATGCCGTCCAGAGGTCCCTTCCAGCCTAAATTATTCTATGGTATTTCTCTAAGTCTTTGACCTGATGAAGTGTTGCTTGGAGATGGGGCTTCCTACTCATTCTCTTGTTCCTGTGAGATCTCTTTGCCCAGTCTGTGTTGTGGGGTTCAGTCAGCACCACTTTAAGTGAGCAAGTGTCACTTTATGAATAGTACTAGCCCATGCCAGAAAGCTGTCACTCACTGGAGAAACAACAGCTTACTGAGCAGTATAATTATATCATAATCTTTAACCAAAGAAAACATCTGCAATCTGTGTGTGAGTGAATGAAATGCTGTATCCTGTAAGACAGAGGCTGAGAATTGTTTCCTAGTAAGTGTGAGGAAATTTTGGAAGACAACATGTTGCTGAGAGGTTTATTGTTAAAGGAAAAAAAGAAATTCTGAGACCAGTATGTACAAGGACAGGTAAAAACTTACCTGAAGTAATCTTTAAGACTAAACAATTTATCAGTGCTCATTTGCAGAAGGAAATTGGTGAATTGGTAAATTAGGGTAACTTGTCTCTACTAAAATAGTTCACCAGTTAACAAAGAAGAATATATCATACTAAAAACTGGCTTGCATTTCAAACTGTGAATTAATAACAACTGAATGCATGCTGGCACATAATTTAGATTCCAGCCATGAAGACTCTGAATTGTAGCTGTAAACTACAATAATGTATTTCATCAATACACCTATTGTTTTTGCTGGCATCGAGTTGCATGTGGCAGTTATAGGAGAACTGTGCAACATTTAGAAATCTTAAAGGCCAGGGAACAGTCTGGAAATCTTCTTTGCATTACGTGGGGGATTGAAAAGTTGTTCCAAATTGAACTAAAATGCACAGATCAAATTGCTAAAATGGAAAGTGGATGTCAGTGGTTTTGAAGTTTTCTCTCCTTTGAAATTCTTATGTAAGGGAATAATTTATTAAAACCAATTGTTCTTATGATTGAATATTTATATAAATATTAGGTTATAGTTTTCCCCTCCAAAGAAACATTTGCAGATGTTGGATATTTGGTGTCAAGTACAAATTGAAAAGGAATCAAAATGTATCACTGAATTGCTTAACCTAGGCAACTTCATTTCTTTCCTCCAGTGATATCATCATGCACCTCCTTATCAAATCATGGCTTTTAAAATTAAACAAATTTATGATTGGTGGGGTTTTTTGTCTTTTTTTTTTGGAGAGAGAGGGTCTAGATCTAGATTTAGAAAAAAAAATGGTTAGGTTTTACTCATGCATTTGTTCTAAAGCTGATCAAGGATCTTAGGAGTAAATCTGATGTGTTTCAGGGAAGGGAGGCAAGGAGGAGCAGTAGTGCTGTTCCCTGAGTAGAGATTAAAACAAGATTAGCTGGCAGGAGTTGTCCATCCTATTTGAAAAGTTTCTATTGATTTCTGAGAAAGCTCATGCTGACTTTTTTTCAAAGGAAAACAATGCATGTTACAGGAATAGTGACTTGATTCCCATGAAGAGTATTAGGAGCTTGGTGACTCAAATAAAACAGAGAAGTTTTGGGCAGTCACACTGTGAGCCCAGATTTGCACAGCATTTAGGTTGCTGGAGCCAGTTGTTTCACCTAGAAACGTTGACTGGTTCAACCCACACAAAGAAAAGTTATTAAATTCACATGGTTTATAAGTCAGGCTGCATGCTCAGAGATGCAACATATCTTGCAGCAGGAACATGTAGAGCTCCCAACTCCTGGACTAGTTAGGCTCCTATGTATGGCCTGCGATGCGTAGGAAGTTAGGTAGCTAAGAAGTAAATTCAGAGAAAACTGTGCATTAAGCCAGGAGTCTCTAAAGCAGTAGCAGGAAAGGCCAAGAGGAAAGTTTTTTGCTTGCAGTCCATCTTTCAAAGAGAGCTGCAAGCCTAATTCCAGGCTAGAGATACACATTTAAGCACAAAATGAAATTACAGCTGTGAACCCTTTCCTGGAGTTAATCACTGCGGCTGTGATAGTCTTTCCCAACATCCAAATCAAAATACTAAGAGGGAGGTGTCCCCTCTTCAGCTCATGAGGGTCATGACAGATCCTGGATAAATTTCTCCTTGGTTATTGAACATAAGCTCATTTCCTAAGAAATACGATGCCCCATTCTTGTACTCCACTCTCCTGATTTACTCTGGTGAAGCTATTGCTTATAAAAGGCACAAAAGTAAGAGATCAGTTGGTTTAGCCCTTTTTCTAGAATACCAGCTTGATGCCATGTCCTAGCCCTTACTCTGACTGCACAAAGCAGAGCAGCTCTCCTCGTACGACCTGAGCACAAAACACCTAGCCAGCCACTGGCTTAAGGATAAGTGATACCTTGGGACTGATGGCATTAACCACTGACTTTTGCCTTAATGTTTGATCCTGGAGATATTCCAAATGGTTATATATAAAAATTAATCCAGAACTTCACATTAACTAGGATTTCTTCAAGACAGAAATGTGAATTGCAGATCTTGCTGTGAGCTTTGCTCCCTACTTGTCCTTGTGGCACCTACTTGGCATCTTAAAATGTCCTCCTAGGTGGCATTTTGAAACAACCGAATATCTACCCAAGGCAAAGCCATTCATACCACAATAATTTCACTCACGATTACTTGTAACTGTAAGGGTCTTGCAGCTTCTTATTTGTTACATTTGTTAGACTTTCAAAATCCAATGTAAGTCCTGTTTCAGTGTTTTTCCTCTGCTTAATTATGACTTGCTTAAATTCTTTGAGATCAGGATAACTATGATAATGTTTTTCAATATATCTGAAGCACATAGATTTGCAGAGTTGGGTTTTCCTTCATCAAATGTTGAGTGTCAAAGGTAGTCACATAATTTGGTGTCTGTGTGACTATAATCAATTGCAAAATGGAGACCTTTGTAAAAAACATCAAGAATTCAGGCTTTCCATTGGGATTTATGCTGCTCCTAAATGAAATGAAAAGGCTTCCAAAGAATAGAGCTTTCCATTTTGTTGGGTAGAGGAGGAGGAAAAGGAGAAGGAAGCCATTGTTTTGACAGTTTCATTTTTGTTTGTGAAGACTTTAGTTTGTATTTGTTAATAATTACTCTGAGCTCTGGAGACAAGCTCAGCAGATGTGAATATGTCATAAAACTCATTTTAATCTCTACAAATGTAGTAAATCAAAAATTTTCACATTTTGTTTTGTGAAATTCTGGTGACAATGCAGTTTTCAGTCATTTAGTTATAGGAAATGAAGGATTTGTTACCAGAAAGGGGTGAATGGGTTGGAATTAATCCTATTGAATTACATGTGTGAATGCATCGACCACTTTGTGGTTCCCAGTGTCAGCTAATTGATTGCAAGTGCCACAGTGCCTTTTTCCAGAGCCATACCTGGTTTTCTGTATGCTCTTGTAGATGTTCAGAAGCGTTCTCTCCCGGTTTTAGATACTAATTGAGAAGAATACAAAAGTAAAATGAACACAGTTTTGTGTACCTGTTTGGATATTGAACATGAGCAAATGTAGTTTCCTGTGATAATTCCAAAACTGTTAAAGTTCCTCAGCTTGCCAGTTTGATTCCTAGCAAACGTCAAAAATTTAACTTAAAGCAAATTACTTATTTACACTTGAATATTCAAATGAATGACAAGCAATCTGGATATATTTACCTTTCAGTAACTGCTGATTTGTTTATCCCATGTATAAACCAATATTTGTTGCATTCTTGTTTATTGGGGTTTCCAAATCATTAAGGAGTGAGAGTAAGGTACCCAACTATAAACTTCTTTGCCTATGAAAAGCCATACTTAATTTACTGATCTGCAAAATTTCTGTGTCCAGGGTAGGATTAATGGAGCCGTTGATCCACTGCTTGGGAACCCCTCAAGAACGCTTTGGGAATGTTATACTGTTGTTTTAGTTAATAATAGGAGTATTAACTTACTCAATGGGAGTATCAATTTCCAGACAATTTACAGGTGAAGCTTGTATCATAATTAATGTATTTATATGAAACATGAGAAACACTCAGGGAAGCCATCTGGAATTAACAATCAATACACTGTTGGGAATCCAATTGCTTCAGTTCAAGTCTACGAAGTTCCAAGCATTTTGTAAGTGGTATTTCTGATGAGGCTGTCTCCTCCAGCAGTGCGCTGTGAGAGGGCTCCCTAGCTGCTACCTCTTATTATCAGAGAGAAAGCTACTTTTGCGTGTGCTCTTCCCATTTGTCCTCCATGCCAAAGAAACACACTTCATCCACAAGAAAGGATTCATAAAGCCAAGCACTTAAAACTCTTGAAATCAGGGGACTGAGTTTACTGGTGTTTATAGCTTAGCCTTGTTTACTAAACACATCATCACACCAGTCTATAGCTTAAAAATTGATTCTTCACAGTTCAGAAAGCACTCATGGCTCTTCTGTGACATCTGGAAAAAGCCGGAGTGGCTGAAATATATGGAGTCAGACTGCAAAACTGTGATTGATCAAACAATATCAATCTGACAGAGAGGAGGGAGAGAATGAAGGACACACAATAAATAATAGAGATGGTGCCTATATTGTAAAGCATTCTGGGAATTATGTTGTCAATGTAAATCCCTTTCTCCCTCCATATGAAACTGCAAAAGCAACCAGTAATTGGAATTATCTGATAAATGTTACTAAAGCAAAGAAACGTTATAGCTTTTAGTCCTGAAGTCTCCCAGAGCACATTCTCTATGGGTTTACTCAACACTAAACAGGTCAATAACCTTTAATGCAATCCATTGGGGAAATAGAAATGTCAGAACTATAAAGCAGCCTGTATCAATTTCAGTCCCTTCCAAATAACAAGTTTGACCTATGGATCTAAATACAGAAAATAAATAGGAGTCCTGAGCCACATAGATGCCAACCATCTCCCCACAGCTTACACTTCAACAAAAATGACCATTCTGGTAAAGATCCCAGTTCAATAGCAATGAATGACCATTTTTCATTCTTATTACTTTTTAAACATTGCAGGACTGCTGCACTGTCCTCAGAGTCAGTGCCACATAAGTTATTTGGCTGACATTTTAATAAGCATCTGCTTTTTTCAGAGCAAGCCACAACAGACATCTCTGTTAGGGTTTTCTGGAGTTCTAAGGTAATCTCCATGGATATTGCAGTCTGTTCCTGCAGAAACAAAACAAATATAAAACCAACCAGTCCCTCCAGAACTTGGAGTGAGATGGAAAGACCTTGAGAGCTTTCGACCCTCTCTGCTCATGCTTCTCACTCGCAGCTCAGCTTTGGTAAGAGTTCACAAGAGACTAGCATTTGCTTCCTCAGGTGGTGATGTCTTCCTGATGTAGAGCAAGATTTCAGGACAGGAAAACTGTGGGTGATTGGATCAGGTTTGAAGGGTGATGTTTTCCCTCATGACAAACAATTGCTGAATTTCCAACAGGCCAAAGGGCTGAAAGTGGGTCCTGCAGGAAAAAGGCTTTGGTTTATTCTCCTTACATTATGACATAGATACGAACTTGTGTTTAGAGTTGAAACTAGCATGATTCTCTCACCCTAAAAATGCACATATTTTTAACAGTTTGAGATGGTGTGAGTAACGCTGTTCAAGGCTGTGTGAGAGAGAGACTGCTTTCTCATAAATTGCCAGCTTAAGTAAACAGTGAGTGTGCCAGACAACCAAACCTGTAAAAATAGTTTTGTTTCATTGCTTCTTAATCCGTACTAGCCAGGAAATATTGAGAGAGTACTGTAGTAAGAGCTGTTATACTGTGGAAATATGCTGTTATGACTTAGAGTTCTTTTCAGAGAAACTGAATTTCTTTCTGAGGTCACAAGGTGAGAAACTTTAGAAAGTGAGAAACTTTCTTATTTATCAAGGGATACAGGCTCACGTTTAATGTTTTCATCTGATAACAAGTATCATTAAATAACTGGGTTTGGAAACCTCAGCGTAATTTTTTTCTATTAAAGTGCAAAAACACATGCTGGAAAACCTAAGCAGACTATTTAATCACTAAGCATGTGCCCTAGGAGGTGTGAATGTATGTCCCCTTTGCTCTTATCTGAAGTTATAGAGGGCAGCGGTAGCAATAACACAGTGTCTGGACTAAGCAATGTCAAAATATAATGCAGTCAAATAGTGTGCCTTGAAAAATGTAAATAACCCCCTACACGCATACACACAGCAGAAAGTAAATAGGATTTATCATATAAAGACTCCTGTGTCTGACCAGTGTTAGTCACAGAAGGTCCCACAGTTCACAATCAATCAGATGACATATTGAACTCATTTTCCAAGGTTTTATAGGATCCTAAAGGTGGTCTAAACTGTTGTGGGTTTTGTTGTTTTGGGTTTTTTTGCTTTTTTTGGTTTTTTTTTTTTTTTTTGAGTGTTTTTTTGTTTATGTTTGGTTTTGGTTGTTTGGGGTTTTTTATGTTAATTTTTAGGATATACCACTTGGCACCTGCCTCATCCAGCTGGGTATACCAAATGAATTATCAACTCTACAAGAGTTTCTTGGAGCTGGGCTGGATTATACAGCAGATTTAGTAAGGAATAGAAAAGGACCAAATATCTTGAGGCAGCTGGAAGGTTTCATACTTCAGGGAAGGACAGATACCTTCAAAAAATCAGAAGACAGAGCCCCAGATTACTCTGGGGGTAATTAAAAAATAATAGTGTCTAGGACTTCCAGGTAACTTTTTGGTAGTGTGTTGAAATGTCCCTGAGAAACAGGTCAGAGACTGTATCCACAATTTTTTCAGATGGAGAAGCTGGGATAGGGTAGGGGAGGTGATTTGTACCATCCGTGGGAGGCCTCTGCAGTCTTACACTGCAATAACAAATGCTGCAGTTAACTTCTAGGGCAGCATCATACCCAGGAGACAGGTATGGGCAGCTCAGGGCCAGTAAAATGCAAACTGTACAAATGAATGACACCACTGTGCATAGAGGAAAATTAATGATGGTATATTAATTGCTACTTTGGCAGAAGTTTTATCTTGAACTTTCCTCCAACTCCCACCACTGCTCTGAGCATGCTTTCTCTGCCTCATCACACCATGTCTATGCTGAACTCTTGAGCTCTGCTTTGTACAGTGCAGCAGTTGCTTTTAAGTTTCCTGTCCATCTCCTAGGAATGCCATCCCTCACCCTTATCTCCTCACATGACAAACTGTGAGGTTGCTGTGAAAGCTGACATGTTCTCAGTGCCCCTTGAGTTCTGTTTCCAGTTGGCAGCTTTCTGTGATAGCCAGCAAGATCTAACAGAAGGCTGCATGACTGTAGTAATGTTGCTCCAACTAAAACCCCTCAGCCAGTCCAGAGCTCACAGCTCTGCCTTCCAAGGGCTCCCTCTCTCACCAGTTCCTCTTCTAGGGAGGAGAAATTAAAGGTCTGCCTGATTTTTGCTTGAGCCAGGCAGCCTAACGCTTCTCCAATGCTTGTGATCCCACCAGGGGGTTTGCTTCTTAGAGAGGTGGTTGCACTCTGTGTCAGGGTGGAAATAAACCAGATTATGCTTACACTTGTTTTTTTTGAAAGTGTTTCTGGCTCCAGAATCCTCCTGGGGAGGAAAAATGCTAAATGTCAGGAAAATGTATGTAACCAGTGATTTACAATGACTGCATGTTCAAACCAGTTGTAAATCCAGCTTAGACAATAAAGGAAAGGGGAAAAGGAAGTATAGTACAGGCTTTCCCAAGAGCAAGGACTGATCCCAGGTTGTCTGGATGGCAGGTACACACCCTGTCTGGCTCTGACCACCTGGAGTAGGGTTAAGGACAGATCTGGTTTTGGTTCCTTCTGCCTGGCATTTCTAGATCTTTCCATGTGGGAGCTAAAACAACAACAGAGCAGGGGGGTGAAAGGGAAGCCACCAAAACAGTATTCCCAAAATCTCTTCTCAGCCTGAATAGTGGTTCAGCTCCATCACATGTCTGCTCTTTAGTGAGTAACGCCTACACCATTAGCTTTTCTGGAAGAAAAATAACTGGCAGTAGTTATCACCATTCACCATTTGCTGAGCTCTTACTGTGTATTCAGCCAGGAAGCACAAAAATACTGCATAACTGAAGCTTCCACGTGGCATGAAGGGAGAATAATTGGAGCAAACAGCTTGGGAACTGACTATGCACTGAAAAAATGTTTTCCTAGGCTATTCAGTAAGGGTTTAGGAATAACAAACAGATTTACTCTCATCTAAGCAGCCTGAAATTACTTCCTGGTGCAGAAATAGCATACACATTTCAGATGATTTATGTGTAATAAATTAACCAACACTTCTGCTTCTCTGTATGTGAGGATTAGCAGACCCCTTCCAGATCCAGAGTAATACCAGGGAGTGAGAATCTAATCAATGTACATAACCTACTTATATTGTAGTTATTATAACCAGGATGTGGTGTTTGAAGTGGATAGAAAGAAGTTTGGGAAGATACAGGTCTGGAGTAGTTTATCGGTCTGGAGAAACCCATCTTTCTGCCATTCAATCGTCTAAAAACATTGCATTTTACTAATCTCTCAGAATTAAAGTAGCTTTTTGCTTTTCGAAAGTACTCTTCTAGCTATGCATGCACTTTGTCAAGTGAAAAAGAGAGCAGCACTGAACCAACAGGACCATTCACTGCCTAACTTCTCTTTAGATCAGGCTGCACGTTTACCTGATTCCCAAGACAAAAAGCGTTTTAGACCTGTGCTCTTAAAGGTGTTAATGTGGTGTAATTTCAGCTGTCCTGAGGAAGAGTTTAAAAAGATGAAAAATAAAAAAGATCTTTTCAGTGGCTCAATTCCTAAGGGAACTGCAGTAAAATAGGGTTGTATTAAGATATGAACACCTTGTGGAGAATCTGCTCTGCCATTGAAAATTGAAACCAGCTACAAGACTTTGTGAAAAGTGCTGGCTAATTGAAAAATATTTCAATGCAAATTCTTTGCATTTTTTTAATTACATTTTTAAAGAGATCCTTGCATTTACAACACTTATTTATCCCCATTAATGTGTTTTAATACAGCATATTTTACCTACATACTTAGAGATCAGTGATGAACTTAACATTTAGTAATGAATCTGGCAAACTAACAGCATTCCTGGAGTCAAATGAGTTCTTTTTCTTTTTTTCAAAATGTCATAAGAAATAACTGCATTACCATCTATAGTTTTAATATAGTTGAAACAGACTTCTGAGGATTCATAGCAGAAGAGAATTTGGACTGGTCTGCATCTGAGCTTTTAATTTTGCAGATTATTCTCTCAAGCAGAATTCAAAGTTTACATAATAATCTGAAAATTATCAAAACAATAGCAAGAAAATGTGCTATATTTGGAAGACTGGAAAAAACACACTTATGTGTCATTTTTATTAACAGCCCCCACCCCCCTTTTTCATCAAAAATAAATCTAAACATGGAGAATTAATTAACTTTTTTTTTAAATGTTACTGATAGGACTCTATGTTTCTTAATCATTCCCCAGCATTAGCTATATGTTACTTTTTTGACACTGACAGGAAACATATTGTAGTTGATATTTTCCCTTTGGAGCACACAGACTCTTGCAGGTTTCACTCTTTGCTGCAGTTTTTGAGGCTTCCCTTCCATGAGACAAGACAAAAATGCAGAACTAATCTTCTGAATGGGAGAACTGGGCTGACGAGTCTGACATTTCTGTGGTTTATATTGCTTGTTAGTAAAAACAAATAAGCAAACCCCAGCCACTTTAGACAGGGAGAGAGAATAACTTATGCATAAGTTTTAGGTCTTCCAGCATTTTTAATTACCCAGGTTTGTCTGTTCAGTTCTCTTTTTCCTAGACTGAAAAATCGCATGTTAATGATCTTTACTAAATACCACTATAAATCCTTCTAATAATTTTGAATTTGTGGTAGTGACATCAATTCTTTATGAGCTGTTATTCCTTAGGAGGAATAGAAAAACCTTTCACTATTCTTTTATATAAATCCCATTATAATATCTGTCCCAGTATATCACTGCAGAATTGTACAGGGAAGGACACTAAAACCAAACACAGGTTGTAAAGGGTTGATAGCCATGAGCATGGCTACAGACTCATGGCTGCTATGTTACACACGCACTCAAAACACACTAGCTGGCGTCTTGGAAGAACACTTTAATACGCATTCCTTACATCTTGTTTGTAATTATCTGAAGACTGCACTCCTAGAAGTAAGTGGATCCCTTGTTTTTGGAATAAGGAAGGCTGCCATGTGATTAATAAAGTAATTACTGTAATACCGCACCAATGTTAATTTCTTTCAGATGCTAAAACTCAACATGTGAGACACTACAAGTATACAACCTGTAGCTCAGAAAGCATATCCATAGCAAATAGCCTGCTAACCCATATGAAGTTATACCAATAAATACTCTAACTTTGTGATGGTATCATATAGTTTAGGAACTCAGAAATCATTCTAGTTTATTACAGGAACTGCCCAGTGTTTTCACATATAAAAGCCAAATTAGACACAGTGCCATTTAATACCTGGGGTCATTTAGGTATGGGAGATGTTTTCTCCTTTTTGAAAGCAGTGAAGTTTAAATGCCTTGTGTATTTGTTTGTATATACCCTATATTATTAACACTCAGCTGGTTGTTCCTCTGAAAAATAAAACCTTTATGCAACAAAATTCATAATGTGTAGGAGCAGAAAATGAAAAGGGATTTCCAAGTTATAGAAAGTATGTTTTTTCTTAGCTAGCCAGGCAAATAGGCTGATCTTATATAATAGTGGAAATTAGTTAAAGATGATAACCCTGGAACAGTTTGTTACTGTGGAGATAAAATGGGCTCCTGTCCCCACCACTTATTTTGCTCAAACCAGGACCAGGGACAATGAAAATGTGTTTATGAGAAGGATATATTGTGGAGTTACACAGCAAAATAGAAGTGGGGGAAAACAAATCTCTGATGGGCTGATGACTTTGAAAGGGACAGAAGCACTCATCTGTTGGCCTGACCTGGTCTCAAGGGAGGTGTGTTGCCTACCAGGGGCACAGATCAGGGATGTTGCAGAGAGGCTGCCTGCTCTAGTAAGTCTCATGGACTGTTACCCACTTCTAGTGATACATGTGGATGCTAGGGATATAGATAGTAGTAGCCTGGGGAACATAAAGAAAGACTACAGAGCCCTGGGAGAGGTGGTTAGGGGCTCTGGAGCTCAGATAGTCTTTTCATCAATTCTCCAGGATGCAGGGGAGGACCTAAAAAAAGCTAGGAGGATTGGCCAGGTTAATAAATGGTTACAAGGGTGGTGTCATAGTCAGGGGTTTGGGTGTCTTGAACACGAGACCAAAGTTTGTAGGCCAGGTCTGGTGGGGGCTGGTGGAGCTGGTCTGATAAAGAAGAAGGGAAAGAGCAGTTTTGGTAGGAGGCTTGCCAGACTGGTCAAGGAGGCTTTAAACTAGATGTGTTGGGGGAGGGGAGCATCAT
Organism: Pezoporus occidentalis; assembly: GCF_034315485.1. NCBI lineage: Eukaryota > Metazoa > Chordata > Aves > Psittaciformes > Psittacidae > Pezoporus > Pezoporus occidentalis. The sequence goes on from NW_026913554.1 coordinate 3,710,262, forward strand.
TCCATCCCAACACACCCAGTCAGTTGCCAGCACCTATAATAAATGCTTGGAGCAATATAGATACATTCCAGCCGCTCCAGCCAATGAGCCGGCTTCAGCTGGAGCTCCGCTCAGATGCCTCTATACGAAGAACATCCGTAGCACGGAGAGCAAACAAGAGGAATTAGAGATGTGTGCACGTCTATGGGGGTATGATATAATAGGCATCACAGAAACATGGTGGGATGGCTCCTATGACTGGAGTGTTGGAATGGAAGGTTACAGGCTCTTTAGAAAAGACAGACCCTGCAGGCAGGGAGGGGGAGTTGCCCTTTATGTTAGGGATAGGCTGGAGAGTATGGAACTCTGTCTGGGGACAGGTGATCAGTCAACAGAGAGTTTGTGGGTCAGGGTTAAAGGGAATATAACTATGGGAGACATTACTGTGGGGATCTGTTACAGACCGCCTGATCAAGAGGAACCTGTGGATGAAGCACTCCATAGACAGATAGGAAAAGCCTCACGCTCACAGGCCCTTGTTCTCATGGGGGAATTCAACCACCCTGACATCTGTTGGAACAAGGGTATGGCCCGGCACAAGCAATCCAGGAGGTTCGTCGATTGTGTGGAAGACAACTTCCTCCTGCAAGTAATAGAGGAGCCAACAAGGAGAGGTGCCATGCTTGACCTCGTGATCACCAACAGGGAAGGGCTCGGAAATGTGAAGCTCCAGGGCAGCCTTGGATGCAGCGATCATGAGACGGTCAAATTCGAGATCCTCAGGACAGTGAGAAGAGTGTGCAGCAAGCTCACTGCCCTGGACATCAAGAGAGCAGACTTTGGCCTCTTCAGGAACCTGCTTAGTAAGGTTCCATGGGATATAGCCCTTGAGGGCAGGGGGGCCCAAGACTCTTGGTTGATATCCAAGGATCACCTGCTACAAGCTCAGGAGTGTTGCATCCCAACCAGAAGGAAATGCAGCAGGAGGGCCAGGAGACCTCCTTGGATGGATAAGGAGCTGCTGAGGAAAATTCAAATGAAAAAAGAGATAAAAAGTGGAAGCAAGGACAGGCGGCCTGGGAAGAATACAGGGATGTTGTCCGGGAAGCTAGGGACCAGGTTAGGAAAGCCAAGGCCCAGTTAGAATTAAACTTGGCTAGGGATGTTAAGAATAACAGGAAGGGATTCTACAGGTATGTAGCAAATAAAACACATACTAGGGACAACTTAGGCCCTCTCAGAAAGCTCTTGGGAGAACTGGCTACACAGGATTTGGAGAAGGCTGAGGTTTTTAATGACTTCTTTGCCCTGGTCTTCACTGGCAAAGGCTCTGACTGCACCACCCAAGTCTTGGAAGGCAGACGAAGGGACTGTGAGAATGAAGACCTTGGGCCCACTGTAGGAGAGGATCTGGTTCAAGACCATCTTAAGAACCTGAATATGCACAAGTCCATGGGACCTGATGAAGCTGGCAAATGAAGTTGCTAAGCCACTGTCCATCATATCTGAAAAATCATGGCAGTCAGGTGAAGTTCCTGATGACTGGAAAAAGGGAAATATAACCCCCATTTTCAAGAAGAGGAAAATGGATGACCCAGGGAATTACAGACCAGTCAGTCTCACCTCTGTGCCTGGCAAAATCATGGAGCACATTCTCCTGGAAAGCATGCTAAGGCACATGAAAATCAACAAGGTGCTTGGTGACAGCCAGCATGGCTTCACTAAGGGGAAATCCTGCCTGACCAATTTGGTGGCCTTCTATGATGGGGCTACAGAACTGATGGACAGGGGTAGAGCAGTTGATGTCATCTACCTGGACTTGTGTAAAGCGTTCGACACTGTCCCACATGACATCCTTGTCTTTAAATTGAAGTGACGTCAATTTGATAGGTGGACCACTCGGTGGATAAAGAACTGTCTGGATGGCCACATGCAAAGAGTTGTGGTCAATGGCTCAATGTCCAGCTGGAGACCAGTAACGAGTGGTGTCCCTCAGGGGTCGGTGTTGGGACCTGTCTTGTTCAACATCTTCGTCGCTGACATGGACAGTGGGATTGAGTGCGCTCTCAGCAAGTTTGCCGATGACACCAAGCTGTGTGGTTCGGTTGATACCCTGGAGGGAAGGAATGCCATCCAGAGGGACCTTGACATGCGTGTGAGGTGGGCTGATGCCAACCTCATGAAGTTTAACCATGCCAAGTGCAAGGTCCTACACCTGGGTCGGAGCAGTATCAGGCACAGCTGCAGGTTGGGCAGAGAAGAGATTCAGAGCAGCCCTGCGGAAAAGGACTTGGGGGTGTTGGTCAATGAGAAACTGAACATGAGCAGGCAGTGTGTGCTTGCAGCCCAGAAAGCCAACCGTATCCTGGGCTGCATCAAAAGGAGCGTGACCAGCAGGTCGAAGGAGGTGATCCTGCCCCTCTACTCTGCTCTTGTGAGACCTCACCTGGAGTATTGTGTGCAGTTCTGGTGTCCTCAACATAAAAAGGACATGAAACTGTTGGAACAAGTCCAGAGGAAGGCCACGAAGATGATCAGGGGACTGGAGCACCTCCCGTATGAAGACAGGCTGAGAAAGTTGGGGCTGTTCAGCCTGGAGAAGAGAAGGCTGCGTGGAGACCTCATAGCAGCCTTCCAGTATCTGAAGGGGGCCTATAGGGATGCTGGAGAGGGACTCTTCATTAGGGACTGTAGTGATAGGACAAGGGGTAATGGGTTAAAACTTAAACAGGGGAAGTTTAGATTGGATATAAGGAAGAAATTCTTTCCTGTTAGGGTGGTGAGGCACTGGAAGAGGTTGCCCAGGGAGGTTGTGAATGCTCCATCCCTGGCGGTGTTCAAGACCAGGTTGGACAAAGTCTTGGGTGAGATGGTTTAGTGTGAGGTGTCCCTGCCCATGTCAGGGGGGTTGGAACTAGATGATCTTAAGGTCCTTTCCAACCCTAACTATTCTATGATTCTATGATTCTGTTCTATGATTCTAAGTCTGAGGCTGAATGAGGAGATTGGTTATGAGATGGCAGGGCTCCAATGTCACTGAACAGGAATAACTCTTTATCAGATGTCCCCAGCAGTCAATCCTTGTCTTGGGTGAAGGAGCCTGTCACTCCCACCTGCACTGATGAGATTGGGTGGTGAGGTTCATAGGGATGTCCAGGGCCACTGTCATAGGTGTAGGTAGAGGGAACCACACAGGTACTCCTGTTAAGTCTTTACATTAGGGGTATGCTCACTGAGAAACTGCCAGTTACATATTTCTAATTCACAGCCATAGGAAGTGACTGCCCAACAGCAGGGCTGATTGGGAAGAAAGCCCTGGGTGATAGCTGTGAGCCTCAAGTCCTGCTGCCCATCAGGACATGAGTGTCCTAGTACCATCTCCTACCCATGCAGATAGACCTGGCACCCAGCAGCTGGTGGTCTCGGGTGGATCCACACCATCCAGCTGGGGACAGAGAGTCTTTACAACCTTGTCCATTGATGAATGTGAGGAAAGGAGGGCCTGGACCATACCACTGCTGGGGATAATTGTGAATTCAAGTTACAGTTGAATTGAGGTTTTAGTGTGTCAGTAACAGAACTGTATCACCATGGCAAGTAATATAAATATTTCTCCAGATGCTTCACCTTAAATGGCTCACTACAACCAAGCTCAGAGCTTTTTGCAGCTGAGGAAATGCCACATAAAGCAGACGCCATGCAAAGAAGCTGCCCATGAAGAAGGAGCCTACAGGATCCATCCAGGTTTCCAATCTCCCAGGGAGGCAGTGCAGAGGCAACTCCAAGACAGTTTCCATTAGGACACAGGGCAAGCACTTCTTAGTCATCCCTTGCAGGGACATTTGGCTGTGTGGCCTCCACCTTTTCTGGGAGGATTGCCCCTGTTAGGACAGGTACCTTGGCAGGGTAGAGAGAAATATTAGCTTTACTGCTAATTTCCAAGCTTATTTCCTGGCTCTTCCTTGATTTCCCCAGTAAAATTTCCTTTTAATTGTGCAAAAGACATGTGTTCTGTGCAGGCAAAGCTGTTCCACCTTGGAGAGGGGGTAGTTAATTTTCCCAGATTCTAGGAGCTCGATTTGTTGTTTGTTCTGGCTTCAGAATGAACCTGACCCATCTGACACTTTGCTGAGCAGAAAAGATAATTTCTTCTGAAAACTGTTCTTATCATGAAACTTGCCTTGAATGTTGATCAAAATCTATGTCAGACAATTCTTTTAATGCATAAGTAAAACTGGAAATTTATCTAAACAGCACCATCATTTGGAGAAGCTGCCATGACCTCCTTTATACAGAAATATTTGTTCTGCTGGATGAGTATTTTGTGCTATCGTTCACCATGTCCCGCAGTTCTTGTGTAAATCTTGTATATATAAGGATAACGTCTTTTCACTTTGCCAGAATATTGTAACTACAATCAGCAGCTTTAATTTCTGTGGTAACTTCCTTTTTTTTCCAACCCAAAGTACTTTTAATTAGATTTAGATTAATTTAGATATCATGAACACAGTGTAAAAATGTAAGACAGCTGCTCTGTCTCATATGATAAGCAATTTAAACAGGTCATGTTTTCATTCATCATAGCCAAGGATCGGGTGGCAGGAATAGATTGCAAAGGTAAGACAGTGTCTTTTCTAGAAGATGCTGGCAAACTGTTTGAACATGAAAGGGTGCCATAAAACTGCTGTACCTTAAGTGACAACATGGAGTTCCTTTGCACTGAAGAGTTGTCTTCTGGCTATGCTGACAACAGAAAATGTGCATGCCACTAAGAATTATTTGTTTCTGAGCATTACTTAGGATTATAGAGGTGGTAGCTGAGCATAGTGTATCTGAGGCAACTTCTTGATAGGTTCCCTTACGGAGAGCGGAGATTTTCTGGGGGGAAAGCCATGGAGAAAGCAGCAAGTTACAGTTGGTGTAATACCGTATTTATGAGAGTTACGATGTTCATACTGGCCTAGGAAACAGATGTAGGTCCTCATCCACATTTTGATTCACATGCAACCTTAGAGAGTTTTCCATCTGGGGCCTTGACTTGACCCCATATGAATACCTGCCCCCAAGTGCCTTTCTTAGCCTGGATTCACTGTGTGAGCAGCCCGCTTTTCCAGGTTATGCTAATAGCTTCAATTTGGATGCTTGCTAGTATTTGTGTCTTCATTCTGATTTTAAAAACATGACTGAACATTTTTGCAGGTTCTATTTTCATGGAGGAAATTGACTGCAAAAATGAATAAACTTTGTTTTCATGGTTTTAAACAAGAATGTTGAAGACTCTGTTGCTTCCTCCGCCACTAAAGCTGGAGCGTAGCAATACCTTTTTTCCTATTGCTCCTGACAAAGAGGCTGTAGATCTCATTAACCTGGCTATGAGCTTGAGATTCTTTAAAGGAAGGTAAGACTGACTCCTTAGGTGCCAGGGAAAGCTATTGTGTAACTGAGTTTCACTTTGTTGGTGCATATCTGTGTAAAGAATCTGTGGCTGTTGTGGATGGGCATGTGCTATCTTGCATTTCTTGCATGGCTCTAGGTATTTCTAGTCCCTATTTTGTGGTTTCTTTAAAGAAAAAAATGAAACAACCTCTCTTCCTTCCTTGCCACACATTATGAACAATAGTTGTGACTAATTTAAAAGGGTTTTGTTACTTAGATGCTGAAGACACTATAATACGAAAAAATAACTAAAAGAAATTAATTTTACATTCAATTCTGCACACAGTGAAGTCATAGCTCTCTCCTAGGAACCGAATTTTCTGGTGAAAACAACTCCCACAAAAGTTTGTATAAATGTCTTTTAATGTACTGCCCTTATTATTCTATAGAACACTTCTAAAAATGCTGACACCAGCTATGACAGTTCAGCATCTTTTTCTATATTACTTTAGTGTTTCCTTCTTCAGGATCTGGAAACAAATGGTGCAATCTCCTGACAGCATTGGCAGCAGCAAACTTTAGAGATGCACAAAAGCTGTGTCTTCATACTGTGGATGGTGTAGAAGGTGATAAGAAGCTTAGAGGAGAAAATAGCTTGGGGGAAAGGAGGATTAACCTCTCTTACTGAGAGTGGAACAGATACCAAGAAATTATGTTTTGCCTGAATTGCATTCCTAGTTTGAATGCATAAATCTGGGGGGGGGATGTTCTGGGCGAGGGTGTGTGAGAAGGAGCTGAAGTGCTCATATTTTGTACTCTGGCTGCATTTGTGGAGGAGACTCAGCAGCTCTTTTGCTTAATAATGTCTTTTTCTTATTGGGAAGAGGCAAAAAAGTGCCTCCTCTTTGCACTTCCATTTCTGGCAGTTTTTCCTTCCTGATCCATCTGTCTTTGGGCTATTCCTCAGAACCAGCTCCTAGCAGAGAGGCTGGCCAGGGTGAACCCACCAGGAAACAGCATAGGCAACCGTGGCTGACTCCCAGCTGTTGATCTTGGATAGGACAAAGAAACACAATACTCTTTTGTGTTGGATTTTGAGTCTGGTCATTTTGCTGCTATTCCAAACTTAAACACAAACATTTGAGTTTTCCGTGAAAGGGAGAATCGGCTTTGGGGAAAGGGGATGTGCTGGCTGTCCCAGAGTTGTGGAGGAGGCTGCATGGTGGGCTCTCCTCAGCTGGCAAAGCTGTGACCACAGGACCCTGGGGAGTGGGGTTGGCTGTGAATTGGGTATTTGTTCACCTGGCAGTCCTCCTCCAGGTGAGCTGGTTGGGAGCTGCAAGCCTGTGGCAGGTATCCCCACCATGATGAAAGGGGGGGGTTGGACTAGATGACCTTTGAAGGTCCCTTCCAACCCAAACTATGATTCCATGAGTCTATGACAAGGACCTGGCCAAAGCCATCAGGATCTTCGCGCTACAGGCAGATCCCAGGAGCACTCCTGCGTGTGCAGCTGTTATCCCAGCCTGGGTATAAAAGGAGTCTGTGTGCAACCATGTGCAGCCAGTCGCACTCAGGGCTCAGTCTGCATCAGGGATGCTGCCCTGGGATTGGGATGTGTCAAAATGAACTCCTCAGGACCAGGAGCCCTGCCTTTTTGGTGACTGATGGATTATTTTTGATCATTGGCCATAATGTTTGAGACTCAGCAGTGCAGAGATGAACCCATGTGCCATCCCGAAGCTGGAGCTGATGTTGGTGAATTTTAGTTGAGTTTGAACAACAAATTTTGTTTAGCCTTAGTTTATTAGTTCTGTGACCAAGCCAGAGCTTGATGTTTCATGGCATTGAGAGCATTTCTGCTAGGCTCAGTCCAATAGATGAGTTACCAAAGAAGTCAGCAGTTCTGAACTGACACCTGGACTCAGAATTGCAATACAGAGAAGGGGATTTTAGGCATTTAGCTGAAGGTCCCCAAACACCCCACCGAGAGCGCTGTGAGCAAGTGCTTGGTGGGGTGGAATCAGAATGGTTTGTATTCTATTATTTGGGTTGGAATGGACCTTAAAGCTCATCCAGTTCCAACTCCCTGCCATGGGCAGGGACACTTTCCACTAGACCAGGTTGCTCCAAGCCCTGTCCAACCTGACCTTGAACACTGCCAGGGATGGGGCAGCCACAGCTTCTCTGGGCAACCTGTGCCAGCGCCTCAGCACCCTCTCAGGGAAGAACTTCCTCCTTATATCTAATCTAAATCTACTCTCTTTCAGATTAAAGCCATTCCCCTTTGTCTTGTACCTACCTGCCCTTGTAAAACACCCTTCTTCAGATTTCATGTAGGCCCCTTTAGGCACTGGAAGCTGCCCTAAGGTCTCCACGCAGCCTTCTCTTCTCCAGGCTGAACAGCCCCTATTCTCTCAGCCTGTCTTCACAGGAGAGGTGCTCCAGCCCTCCTGTGGAAGCCTCCTGCCTGCAGTGCTTCCGGGGCATTGCAGCATTCCTTCACCTGGGCAGGAGGCCAGGCTCTCTGCATGGGTGACTGGAAGACTGCAATCCCCTTCATGCTTAGAAATCCTAGCCTGAACGCTGCCTCTCAAGAGAAACTGCCATACCTTTTGGATCTGTGTCCCAGCATTATTTCCTCTTCCTCAGCAGAGAACTGAAGGATATAGCTAACAGGGAAATGAGGAGTTTAAACTTCAGTGCTTTGCCTAACATAGCAGCTGTACTGAGAAATGGGTCTTGGCATCCAACCACAAACCTCACTATTGCAAACACATCTTGTCCTTGCTTCAGGGAAGGTCAGCGTTCTCCCTAGCTTCTACTCAGGACTTTATTATCCCATCCGTGGCACAACTCCGGTTGCCCTACTAAATGTTTTAGAAAACATCACTTCAAATAAAATCTCCAAGGCTTAATTTAGACAAGAATATTTAAACTTTTCCATAGACATGAAATCACCAGTTGGCACTAATCTGTGTTTGTAGAAATAAAATGTGATGGTTATTATTTGCTTTTCTGTTGGTTAAGCTCCTTTAACCCATGCTGCCTTCCACACCAGCCTCTGTTCAGCGGTAGCCTAAAAGGCAATGAACTTCTAGATTTGTTGGTATTTTAGTGTGTGAACAATTTCCACAACTAAATAACTTGAAAATTATCAAAGTCAGACCCAAACAAATCTTCTTGTGCTTGGCTTTCAAATTAATCATCTCTGGCTATGCCTGAATCCCTTTCCTGTGATATTCCATTTTCTAAGCCCCTCAATTTAAGGAGAGCAATGGCGGGAATTTAAAGCAAATATTACAAAATAATTGTGAGAAATAAAGTTTGCTTTCATAATAATTGCTTGTATCTAGAAAATTATCTTGAAGTAATATTTAATCAGTCAGCAAAGGACACCTCAGGCCCCTCTGACCCCTCAGTACAAATTATGTGTCCCTGCCCATGGCAGGGTGGTTGGAACTAGATGATCATAAGGTCCTTTCGAACCCTAACTATTCTATGATTCTATGATCCTATGATTCTATGACTTGAGCAGATGTAATGATCTGTTCACAAAGGAACTCCAGATCAGTAGTTCAGTCTGGAAAATATTTGGAAGATAATTATAAAAAATTGGCAATTAGAATCTGTTGGTTCATGATACATAAACAGAAAAGATGGAGTGAAATTAAAATGTTCCAAAAGATGGCAATCATGAAAAGTGACCCCCCCAAAAAATTATTAAATACAAAGAACCTGTCCTGAATGGGTGTCTTAAATTACATATTATTTCTCAGGTTCAGGAGCATCAAAATCAGTGTGCTTTTATAAGCCATGTCCAAAGGAGAGTGAAAGGACTTCATTGTTAGTGTTTGTGGTGTAAATGTTTCTAAGCATTAAATGGCAGCCCATGTTGTTTATATTGGATTTAGATCCAAAGCAGCTCTTGAAGCTGTTTTGTCAGGTGTTAAACTGCACGTAAAGGCACCGCATTACTGACTATTGCAATTGTAGCATGAATTGTGAGATTATAAGAAGAGGACAGTACACAATTATTGTAAAGGAGAGCTATAATGCATATGGCTCTTCTACAGTTACCAATAATCTGACAGGCAGAAAATTAAATGCTGATTATTTCTAATACTCAGTCTGGTCCTGGAGTGTGGGTTTACCTTAAATTTATTTTCTGCCTTGTGAGTTGTTGAGATGTGCAAGTATTTACAGTTTAATGGATCTGGGGTTCAGCACATGACGTGATCCAAGACCTAGGGAGACAGAGGAGAAGCATCATTTTTCTTCCATCTACCAGTAGGTTTTGGGGATGTAGATATTTATAGATGTAAGGGAGCATAAGATTCTTGCACTATAAACTTGTCATTTGCTAGAGGATTGTTTACCTTCAGATGTAAATCAGAAGGCATAAACAGATATTAGGACAATTTCTAACCAATAGTTTAGGTATGAGACTGTGCTCCCAGGATGGGTATTGCAAAGCAGAGGACAACTTTAGATCTATATTTATTTGCAGTCTGCAGCTGAATCGGTTAACAGCTGATGCATTCTGAGTGAGCAAAGGGTCCACCCTTCTCATACCTTTACTGAAACACAGAAGAAGTCACAGAAAATTCTGTTTCATATTTTAAAGAAACCGTCCTGTAGCCTTCAATTACTTTGTTCTAATTCAGTTTATATGCCTAGCCCTTAAAGGCAATCAAAGTGAAGCAAATGGGAATGTTTACATTTTTCCTCTGCAATTGATACATGGTATTTTTAGTTTTGTTGTCCTGGAAACCTAAGTCATGGCTTACATTTCGGTATCATATAAGAGACTATATGACTGCATTTGTACTGGCTCAAAGTGCATGGATATTTCGAAGTGGCAGCATCTGGCTGCAACCTCTGTAATCAGCTAGCGTACATATCCCAAAGGAATGATGTCCAGAATGAGAATATATTGTTTCAAATCATAATAATATTGCTGAACCTTCCACACATCATTCTAATCTCTTGGGAAGCATTTAAATTTAGGTTAACATTCAACCTAGTCAGCAAAATTGGCCTTGCCTACCCTAGGCTTTGGCAACAGAATTTTGGATCTCTGTAAAATATATTCTTTTTAGCTCTGTTCTTTCCCTTTTCTGACACCAGGTATGGTGTAGGTTTGGACTGCACAAGCTTACTGTAAAAAATCAGGAGCCAGCAAAGTTTATAAAAAGATGTTTCTGTTTTGGTGGATTTGTTTTTCTGTTTGTTTGCTCTTTAATCCTTACTTAGTCTATTCAAAGGTTGTTTTGTAATCCTAAATGCTAAGATGTTTCTTGTACCAGAGCTGTGCAGCAAGAGAAAGTGAATTGACAAGCTTTTAGCTATGCATTAGCCAGTGAAAAGGAGTACTTAGGAAGGCTTTCATTCTATCTCAGGATGGTTGGAGTGAGGTTAAGTGAGGAGGAATTGGGAAATGGTGGAATAAAAAAAGGGGCTTCTTTTTGCTCTCTTCTTTTTGGACAACTTTATATTGCTCCTCAAAGCCATGAAGATGGGCCAGAGATGATTTAGAAAGTGAAATTCTTCCCTGTGTTTGTTTCCCCTTCCTTCATGATATCTTATGGAAGGATTCTTATGAATTAAAGCCTTTTTTAATATTTCCATGCTGCTTCCTGCTGAGCTTAGGCTACCAGTGAAGAATCCAGGGAAAAGACTTTTCACTACCTGCTTTTGCTTGTAGTGTCTTCTCTATGGATTAAAAATCTGCTTTCCATAATCTCTGTCCTTATGGCATGTTAAAGCTTTATTCATCCTTCCAACAGACACAGCTATTCTTAACAGCATGATTGGAGATTCTCCTTACTAAGCTTGCTATATGTTTGAAGAGTCTTACAAGGTTTGTTGTGGTTCAGGAGAGCAGAAGAAGTCTTGAAAAAAACATCACTTCTAGATCATGTCTATACAGTCCCTTGCAAAAGGGCTACTTTCATGTTCCCTGTGGTCTTGACTATCTCTCTATTATCCAGGATAGTAAGCCCAGCTTCAGCACAACCATACTCATGCTTTTAATTGTGTAAATGTCAAAAAATATTCTGAAAATGAGGAAACAATTATAGTACAGGATGGACAATTTTGAGGACATCTAATACGGAAAGGTTAACTCTTTTTGGCCATATGTCTCTGTCTCTTCTATATGCAGGAACCGAGCATGTAAAAATGAATAGATTGTAGCCTGAGCTATGAAATCATTACTGTGAGGGTGAAATTTGGCACCATTAGCTGGTGATCACTAACTGAGACAACTAGAATTAGTAGAGCCCTTAACCTGTGACTATCAGTCCACGGTTTGGTTTGACCACCTGAAGTTATAACAGCATGATAAGTTGCTGCCACAAGTAAGACTGAAATTCATCATCCCCATCAACTCCTAATGAGGCAATAGCAGGGCTGAAATTGAGATGACATCTTTTTATTTGATCAGAGTATCTCAATGGTTCAGATTTGTCTTCCATCTGTGGGTGACTGGGAAAACATGTCTTCCTGCCCTAAGTGGTGTTGGTGCAAGAAGGAAGAAAAGGCTTAATTACCCAAATCTCATTGACTTACAGCAGAAAGGCATCTAAATCTCTTCTCTCCCAGCCTTCATTCGTAGAAAGGCTCACCAGATGACTAGCGATTACAGAAAGCTGGGGTAGGTTTGTGAATTCCTTCTCAGAGAAGTGTCATTCATTCTTTTTGGTAACAGGCTGGTAACAGTGCTTCATTTTCTTTTAAGCACTATCTTCTCTTCCTTTAAATGTTTTGCTATGTGTATTTAAGGTATTTAAGATCAGCAGGTAAGTTTTGCTATGTGCATTTAAGGCATTTAGGATCAGTCGATCATCTGGTTTTACTGCAAGTAGTAAGGTTCTGTTTAAAATGTAAATACAGTTAAAAGGAAACTAGCAAAACTAAATAGCAGAAGTTTGTTTTCCTTTTGCAAAGCAGAAGTAATACTCTCTGCTGATATTTCCCACAATCCTTATAGGTCATTTAAAGACTATACTAAAATATAATAGTATATATTGCATTTAATTTGTATGAAGTTGCATTCATATGTACTTGGGTAATGAAATCACCAGCCACAGGCTTAGAATCAGCACACAGGTACTGAATAGTCAAACTGATTTATTCCCCCACCCCACCCCATAAATGCCAATTTCTGCAATGTCCCTTCACTAAATGAAGTTATTGAGGGGATACAAAGCCCCTGCTACGTAAATCTGCAACTCATATTTTGGGTAAATTTCTATCTCACAGGAGTCAGCCTGCAGAATTACCCAGCACACTCAACCTATCCCATTTTATATTAAAAATATACTGTTATGAGCTTAAAAGAGAAATATGCTGTAGTGTAAAGCATCCCTGTTATCTAAATTATTTGCAATTGCTAATCATTTATTTTTACTGTACTTTCATTTTCTTGTCTGATTTTATAGAAAGCCTTATAAAACCCACCGTGTTTTTAGCACAAATGTCTTGCCTAACTATTATGAGGAAGAACTTACTCACTCAAAAACATATTGTGAGGTGATTACGGCAATAATTCTTCCTGACAGGTAAGGGGTTAAATTTATAGCAAGTCCCCAGCACTAAAAGGGCAAAGGATTTATTTTTGTCTGTTGTGAACAAAGTAGTCTTGATATAGAATACCAGGAAGCTTTTTGGTTATCCAGAGCGTCGGTCTGTTTGCCAGGACCTGTACAGACTGCTCTAGTATGAAACTGCAATAGCTGAGCAGCTAGTTTAAATGTCTGGAAGGAATATAACTGTTGGATTATCTCAGCCAACAATTACTAAACAGTAGAAATTTATAAGAGGGATTGATTCTGCATTTCTCAGTGGCATAAACCCAGCATGCAAGTACTTTTAAAAGAAATTACCACTAGAACCATTTATTCCTTGGTGCTACATATGTATGAAAACTGATGTCTTCTTGAAGCTATTCAGAACAGAAGTGATTTTTGGTCAAAGCATGAATTTCTTTTGAAATACTGATCAAAATACCACTGGGTTTCAAAAGACAAGTACCTGGCATGGACTTCTCTGTTGGCATCATACCAGGTGTGCTGCCTTGCATCCTAGGCTTCCAGGGATAACGGCTTCAGACTACAGCCAGCAAGAAAAGTCCCTGGAGCTGCCAGGTTTGTATTTTGAGGGCAGCCCCACTGTATTCACACAGTTATATGCTTTTGTAGTTGAAGTTTTTTGTTAGAATTCTTCCTCTGCAACAAATTTCAGAGACTCTGCTGAAACTAGGGAGTGAAACTCACAGATCTTCCTGGTCAAATGGAGAGTCTGTATTTTGAGCACTTACTCCACTGTAGCTGGGCTTTATTTATCAATTATAAACCATGTACTGCTGTTTATAGAGAACAAAAATGAGTAATCAGCTGGCCGTTCTGAGTATGTCATTTTATGCTGATACCTATCACACGTGGGAGTGATAATGGTCCATTGCTGCCCTGCTTAATGAAAACTTGTGTAGGTAATGCTGCTTTGAGTCTGTTTGCAAACAAAGAAAGAGCCGGCAGCAGATATGCCTCGGAGGCAGACTATAGGCTGATTTCTGTGGTGTCATTATGCGTGTGTAGGCAGCTAAGATATTTGCGGTGAAATCATGGCCTCATTGAAGTGGGTGGCTGCTTTCCCGCTGCTTTCAGTTTGGCCAAATACTAGCCTTTCTGTTGGTATTCACCCAGCACAGTTGACTTGAGTTCAATGGAGACTAAATGGCATAAAATTCATCATCATGCTGTGGCCCTAGAAAGCAAGCTCTGAAATCAGTTATGTACATCGGGTTTGTGTTTATTCTGCTGTCTCAAGTTTTGCAGCAATTTTTACTTGGATTTGTTTCAGCTCAGGTATGTGGAGATTGTCTGTATGTTTTCTGTAGTCATTCACAATTGTCTTGCTAAATAGTTCCCTGAGTAATAAGTATAAATGATGAAATTCTGTTATCAGGCTGGATAAAGTCCAATGATATGGCAAAACACATAGGCTAGCAGAGCAAGGTGAGCTGCAGATGGACTAAAACACATTTTAAAAGCCTCTCTCTTTTATGTATATTTCCCACAGAACATGACTGATAGAAAGAGGAAAGCCTAATTTTCAGTACTAAGCATCAATGTCTGTGTATTATGTGAAGGCAGAAACTGACTCATTTTTGCGTTGATCTGAGCATATTGAGACTCCTCAGGGTTCAGTTCCAGGCAAGGAAACACTCTCATGAGAAGTCTATGAATTATTACTACTTTATAACTGTGGGATATGAAAATCCAAAGGTATTTCTGTGCTTTTAAAAAAATTGCAGGTTTTCCAGCAGGGCATAGCAAAGATAGGTGAATCTTTGTGGAGAGGGCATATAATCTCTGGAAAGAGGGCTATGTGATTATCACCCTTAATACCATTCAGTAATGCTGTCCCTACCATGACATACCCATCTCGGATTGTAAGATATAAAACTGTGCCTTATCATCAAAATCTGTTTCAGCTGGTATGGCTTAGATCATTCCGTTTTCTCATTTGTGTCTGGTATTTCCTGGTGTTTAAATCTCCAGACCACCTGGGGCTCTTAACCCCATTTAATAAATAGGTCCATCACATTTTCCTCATGTTCAAAAATGTCACAGCTGCTTCCAATATGCTGTGCAGGGATCATAAAAATAAGTACAGTATGAAACATTATTATAGTCCTATTTCCAGTTTCTCCAGCATGGTGTATTTCAAGACATGAGCCATCCTGCGCACTCTGTGCTGTGATTATTCCTTCCAGTCACTGTTTTAAAATATTCTGGCCAGAGGCTGGTACATCAGGCCTTGGAGTAGCTGTTTAATAGCCTCAGACAAATCTGCATGTTTCAAAAAGGCAGGCAGTATCCTAGCCTCAAGGTTTTCCATAACATAAAGCAAGCTGCTGCACCTCCCTCCTGCACTGGCATTGCCTATATAGGGGACAGGGCAGTGGCTGTGCATGGCTGGCGATACTGGGTCACCAGCCACTACTGAGCTTTCAGTATCCCTAGGCGCTGTCTCCAGTGGCTGATAGTCCCTTCAACTAATGGGTCTGGACAGAACGGAGCCATGGCTTTTAAACAGTATTTCTTTGAAATACTGCCTGAACCCGTGCTGCATGTGTGACCTGTGCTAACAGTGAAGCTGTCAAAAACTGATGCATGTTGTTTGGGTTTTCTGTTACTAATCCAGTCATTCTTCTCACATCAACGGAGGTGATATAAATGTCTCTGCAGAGCCCAGGGTTTTATTCAAACACATTGCAGGCTGTTTTCAGGAATTAACAGAATGTGGGTGATGTTGGCCCTGTTGAGTCTCAGCAGTAACACACTGATTCAGCAGGGATAGGAATTTTTATACTGGACTGTATATTACTTGCAAACTGCAAGCAGCTGAACACAAGAAGCAAGCAGTGTAGAGGTTCCTTAATTATATTTTAGCTGCATTATAAGCAGATCTGCAAATCATTATACAGAAAAAAAATGGATCATGTACTGGATATAGTACGTGCAATTCACATCCATAATCTGTTGTGTTATGTTTTGGATTTTTGTTGAGTTATTTTTAAATCATTTCAGAGGTGCCAATACAGACATTCAAATCAACATTACATGCTAGTTAGCAATGATCTTTTTTAGGCTATTGTTTTGATAGCTCCTCCTTCTGGAAAGCAAGGCTGTGTATATGAATTAGGAAGGAGAATGTGCAACAACAGCATTTTATTGGCTCCCAGTGTCTGATGACTTACCTCTAAGGCTGTATATGGCATTGACATACTTTATCTGGTCCTTTTTCAGGAGCAAGATAACATTTTAGGCCCACTGCCTACCAACATGCTCCTTCTGTGCAAACGGCTGCAGTATCCCTGTTTGTCAAAAAAACATCTTCCTTCCCAGTGCTCTGTAAGAGTAGCATGGAAAACAAGAGCTGAAAATGGTATCTCCTACAGGTTATTTTCTTTTGAGCTTTACTTCTCCACATGGCAAACTGCTAAGATCTTTAAAAAAGGCTGGAAATGTGTTTTTAATCCAGTCAATTTATGCTTAAGTATTGCTGCAAAAAACAGATTATAGCAAATGGATAACAAAATCATCCTCCCTTAGAAACACTTCTGAAAATTTACCTAGAGAATGACACAGTTTCCAAATGAACTCTGTTGACTTTAACTAAACCCTCATTATTATTTTAATGATTTAAAACAATTCACATGGCTAAAAGGCACTGATTACAAATCTAATCACCAATCAAGTGGTCCAACAGTATCTCCAGTAAGAAAAAAATCTGTTTGTTCAGCTAGAGTAAAAGTTACAGGTTTGACTATTAAAATGATGACTGATAAATTGGCAAACAGGCAAAGTATTTGAAGAACTTTTAACAATCAGAGAGCCAGACAAAAGTCAATGGAATTATTTTAGACATAGGGAGCATCCATAATCCTGGTTTGGCCCAAGATTTTCACCAGTTTTTTAATAATAGATTTCCATATTTTGTCTGAAGCTTGATTGAGGGATGTAAATTAAATGTATATTCAGTAATAAAAGGTCATCTTCTGTTCTGTCTTCTGCTTTAGTCCTGGATTCTAGACTTGTGTTAAGACTATCTATAAATCCCACAGTGTATTAGATAGCATTATCAAACATCCTAAACATTCCATGGTGCCTCAGAGCAAAAATGGTACAAAATTACTTCCAAAATTATCTCCATTTTCCAGAATGGAAAATGTTTGCCCCATTCAGAGTAAGGAGTGCAGCTCATGAGCTAACTGCAACAACCTAATGCATCCAGCAAATCTGGATCCTTTCCATGTGCACGAATCTTTCACAACCAGGCCTGGTTCTCTGTGAATGTGTACAAGCAGTTATTTTTAGCAAGCTCCTTGTCAAGAAAGTGTTGACTTCTCTGCTGGGTCCCTTGGGTTCTCCTGCTCTCAAGTACCACCAGCCACAATCCTGCTGTGGTGCCTTTCCAATTAGCAAGGGTTATATGATGACGAACCACTCATGGTCTTCAATGCCAAAAAATCCTAAAACAAATCAGCTGTTAAATCTGAAAGAGACGTCCGTCATGAAGCCTGGGCAACTCTGGATTGTTGGGTCTCCTACTCCATCACTAGGAACAAAATTTTCTCTCACTTCCAAAAATGGTAGTGAAGCTGGAAAAAAGGACTGTTTCGTTCTGATGGGATAATGAAAGTGAGAGATTTGATAAGTTTGCACATCATGCTTCTGTTCTTGAAATGACTGCTTTATGAACAACGGTGAGGAAATTAAACAGGATTTGAATTTGCCCTTCAGGTTATAAACAGCTCTAGTATTTGCAACGCACTTTTCACCTGACTCTATTGTAGCAGAAATGTTAACAGCAACCCAATTAAGGTTGCCTAAAGATTTCCATTAGCCCAGGCAAGACAGATTCATAAGTATGTGTGTATGTAATCTTTGACTTACATGAAAAATCAAATAGTTATTTGTTGTACTTTTTTCCATATTCAGTTTTAGATATTTTGTTGTAATTTTTTCCATATTCAGTTTTAGATATATGAAATAGAAGCTCAAACTTTTCAGTGC
Organism: Pezoporus occidentalis; assembly: GCF_034315485.1. Classification (NCBI taxonomy): domain Eukaryota; kingdom Metazoa; phylum Chordata; class Aves; order Psittaciformes; family Psittacidae; genus Pezoporus; species Pezoporus occidentalis. The sequence continues at coordinate 3,728,204 of NW_026913554.1, forward strand.
AGGTCAAGCTTTTGGATCCAGTTTTCTACCTTTTTTTTTCCCCCTTTTTTGGCTGTTTTTGGGGGGGGGTATTTTTTTTTTTTTTTTTTTTTTTTTTTGAGATCAGAGAGCTCTGATGTAAGGCTTAAGCTTTGAACAGCCACAGCTATAAATGGATTTGTAGATGGCTCAGCACAGATCACTGCCTCAGCAAGGAGCACTGGGAGAACCTCACCAGCTCCAACCTCCTCATGCAAGAGTCTCTGATTGACAAACTGAATCTTAGAGTTTCTTTCTATGGCTTGTCTTTTCCATCTCTTGAGTGGTGCCTAGACAATGTAGTTAAAACATTAAGTGGCCTGAGGATAAACTGTCACACTGTTTAAACCTAGCATCATAACAGCAGAAGCTGGGGAACTGCTTTGCCTGAAAGTTAATCTTATTTTATAAGTAGAACTGCCTCATCAGGAGAGAGGGAGACATGAGCAGAAGAGATATCTATAGCTAATCCTCTCACATTTACAGGAGAGCCATTTCCATCTCCCATGGTTTTGGATAAACTGTGGGAATCTGGGTTGGGCAGCCCTTGAAATTATAGGCTAGCTTCACGCAAGCCTGTAGAACTTCAGCTTCACCCTCCTTCCCCGCTAAGAGCTCCATCTATACACCCTGAAGAAATCTCTCTCCCACTCCAGTTTGTGTCTCTCCCCTCTCTCACCCTATTATTCCATTTTATTTGCTATCCAAATATCTAATGTTTAATTTGAGGAACTACATAACGGAGGAGACAATCTAGGTTTTCTTCTGTTCTAGCACTGAGTGTATTTAAAATTAGAGTTGCTTAACTTTTCTATGCCTCATTTAGCGGATGCAAAATTGGGCATAAATAATTTTTCAGTCTTATATTGAGGTACCTTTGCTCTGGCACTCCGCATCCCTCCACAAGCAATACTGGAGGCTGTGCAAGAATTCTGCTGCATGTAAATGGATGGTCATTTACTTTCTATATTTGGCCTTATTGGAATCTCTAATAGGTCATAGCTTAAATCTTGAAGTATAAAAGCTTAATTATTAAAGAATATTCTCAGAACTAAATAAAAGAATCTGGAAACTTTGGCACTGATATAAATATTCAAAATCATTCTGAAGATCACCAGACTTTTGGCAGCTGAGATGTCAATCAAGTCAAGTCCCTGGAACCATAACTATCCTTTTCATCTTGCAGCCCTACACTTAAACTTTCTCTGAAGTGCCTGCTTTCTTATAATATCCCATTTGAAAATGGACTGAGCAGTCCTACACACACCATGCTAGGTAAGACTGATCTACTGATTCAATGTTAGAATGTCCTCTGCAATATTTTACCATCCATTCATTACAGAAATGCTGTGTGGCCCAAGGTACCTAAATGAGACATTGGTCATGCATATATGTTTTTTCTTCCAATAGGTTACACTACTTCAGTATTTGCTCCTCCAGGAGCAGACACTTTCAATATTTAGTTAGCATTATGTGTTCACAAAGCACAATATACAATTATTTCACCACTTTGAGTTTCTCTACCAGTAAGCCTCACCTACGTGCAGCCTAAAAGTTTACTGTAAAATTCTTTTGTCAAAAACTTAAGTAACAAAACAATTATGGATTGCAATTAATATGTCACTGAAATGTGTACTCTTGACAAAATCTGGTTAATCCAGGGGAGTTTATTAGGTGTGTTAGCTGTGGCCCCTTTTCTCAGAGCAGCAACACGGAAGGGGACTAGTACTCTTGAAATACTGATAGAAATTGTACGTGGAGGAAATGCTGCATTTCCTTTGTTCTTTACATGTTCTATAAATATTTTATGTGTTTGTTAAAGCTGTGTTATTTCTGGAAGCCTGCCTACTCTCTTGTTTAAATTTTCCTGAATCCTTCAGGGCTGTAGATAGTGGGGGTAGCTTGGGATACACACAGATTTAACATTTCATATTTATGCTCTGTTAATAGGCACCACATGAAGATTAGGAATGTAAACAGGTTGTGAGGAACAGAGGGAAATTTTTAGCATGTCTGAAAAAAGACTAGACTTAGACTTCTATTACTTATACTTGTGACTTTCTATCCTTCTCACAGAAAAAAGAATGAGGATGGTCATCAGGGCATCCTAAATTTAATCAGATATAGCAACAGTCCTGCTAATAGTAATTTATCACAGCCAGTAATTTATCACAACATGGTTGTCCCCAGCTTCTCTTGATAATAGCTAGCTTCCTCCCCCCAGGAGAATGTATCACCTAATATAGATCTAATATACTCATTTACCCCTGTAAGAAAATATAACCATTTTCTCATCACCATGCTCCTAACACACCAAATAACGAACAATTGTGGTGTTCTGTTTATGGCAGTATGTGCATAAGGTACCTAAATATCAGAGAGATAAATAAAACTTTGTGTCCATAAAAATACTTAGATCATTGAGTGAAAATGTTGAACTGCTTTCAGAAATGACTCAGTGCTTGTACCATCCATTTAGAAACACGGGTCGACATAAAATTTAAATCACAAGCATAAAATTGTTCAGGATGAGGTCTAGTGTGCTTATGCTGTATAAATCATTCTTTAAAGTGGAGTGTAGTTCTTTAGGACCCAGGTTCCTTAAGTGCTTATGAAAATTTTACTCCTTATGTTTCTATTCTTCCTGCTCTCCCACTACTTGTTTGTTTAAATATACATATTGAGAGGTCAGTGAAAAATGAATCATGGATAGCAGTCCTTTGATCTTTCAAATACGGTTATAATGCTGTTTCAAAAGGAGTCATCTGCAAAAAAAAAGCTTTCATTCTCTCGAACAGCTCCGCTTTACCTCAGTGTTCCCTATCTTTGCCTGGAAATTCAGTAGTCATGCTTGTTTGGTAATGTCCATTGAAAGTCACTAGAAAAACAAAGAAAGCCTGGGCATGAATAGATTTTCCAATGCAACTGGAAAAAGAATGATTTCACCTTATGCTGCATAGAGGTGAAGTAGTTTAAATGTGTTCTGAAGCCTCAGAATCATGCAGTTTCAGAATATGTTTTCCTTGATTATTGGCATCTTTAAGCTGAATTAATGATGCGCGGGATATTCCATAACATATGATATGTGTAGGATGAATTTTCATGGCACTACACATACTGAAAAACACCTTTCTACATTAGGACCCCCACTACCAGCAATGAAATTCCTCACGGCATAAAACACTGAGCAGAAGGTATAGTGCTGCCAGAGTGTGGTTTCTTGTGTTTTGAACTCCTCCTTCTACCAGGTAGTTAGGAAAGATCAGGTGTATATTGAGAAAACAAGAGGCTGATTGGTGAAGTTAATCCCAATGCCCTTTTTTCCATTTCCAAGAAACAGAGCAGGAACCCCATGCACACCCCTGAAAAAAAAAAAATCCCTGAGAACTGAGACCAGAATCTTCTGATCTCTCCAGGGACTCAACAGTTTTATTTGTAGTGATGATATCTCTAAGAAAGTAAGACAGTGGCTGATTCACAAACCATAATGGGAGTTTCAAGGGTATTTGCTCGGTGATTGAAATCCTGAGATCGCAACTACAAGACTTGGCAATTACTCAGTTACTTTTATTGCAGTTTTAAAACTCATCTGTGTTATTTCCCATGTGAAAAACAAAGACCATGCAGGTTACTTGTGCTGTTTTAGCATTCCGCTGCTTGATGTTCCAGCTTCATATGAGGTCCCACGTACCAAGACGAAGACCCCAATGAAAAAATCAGTGTTCTTTGTTTTTCTAAGGCAATAAATAGATAACTTTCAGAAATAAACAGCTTTTCTTAAAATCTCATTGCCTTGGGGTTTTGGTCTCCACATTCAATTGCCTACCAAAACTTTAACTGACAGTGACTGCATAGATAGCATCTTCATCCACAGGCCTAGTGATGGAAATTGAATTAAAAAAAAACCTGTTGAAGCCATCAACATCTCTGCCTCAAAGTAGACACCTTTTAGAGTCAACAAAAGGTTCTGCTGCCAGCAGAGGTAGAGATTCAAGCCCTAAAAGAGGGAAAACAAATTGCCTTACACTACAACTGATGGCTGGAGTGAAGGCCGGTTTGCCTCCTGTCACGGGTAAATGAGACTGACTTTGAGGGTGTCAGTGCTACCAACACAGCTTTAACCTTCCTGATGAGCACCATTACTACTGCAGAATGTCCCACAAGAGGGTAGGCCCTTTAAACATAACACCATGTGGAATTTCCTTCAGTAAAACTTTATCTGGATACAGTAGCTCTAATATTTTATGTAGTTTCTATAGCTTGTCTTCATGGAGTGAGACTTCCCTGTGTTTTAACAGTTCTTCATTTATCTTATTGTAAGGTGTCTTGTCTTAGGGTAACATATGTATTTTTGGTTTGTTTTTTTTTTTTATTTTGAAGGGATTGAATCAAGAACTGTTTTAATTTAAGAGCTTTTTTCCATTCATATTTAGAAAGACTTTCCAACAAGTTCAAAACATTCTAGCTAATGCTAAGTGCATTCACTTTAAAAAAAATAAAGTGATCTAAACATAAATATTTTTTTTAATGACTCACCTTGAAAGGCTGAAAGAATTACATCATTTCAGACTCTGACTGCCTTTTTTAATCTCTACTGGACTTTCAGATTGACTTCAGAAATCTACGATAATTTTCTTTTTCCTGCAATATTTTAGGCCTTTGTAATCATTTGTGTTTGATCTGTGAAATCTTGGTTTAGACTTCCTGGCAGATTTGTACTGAACAGCATCTCTAATTCCTTTTAGGACGTGTTTCATAGGCTGAAAGAAAGGCATTTTTTAACATAGGAAAAATTTTTAAAAGGGCTTTACCCAAAAGATTTTCTCCTAACCCAATCCTCTTTAAAACATGACACGCAACACCAAGTAGACACTAATTCCAATTTGTAACAAAACCAGGAAAAAGGGGGAGTGCCAATGGTTATGCATCAGTCTCCGTATAAGCCAGACAACTTAATAACACCACTTATTAGAGAAGCCTTAACGGTAATCCCATTAAAGCTATTCAGCATAACACCAATATTTTTCTGAAATCTGCTTGAAAGCAGACAGGATTACTCAAATGAAATGTGAGCAGCTTTCCAGTAAACCTCATCCCCCATCTTTCACTCCTGAAGGCTGCAAATCTTGATGCTCTACCATTCGCTCACTTGATGGATGAGGTGAAATTACCACTCAGAAACAGGGAGGGATGGAGAGGTGGATGTACAGTCTTCTACAGCTCTTCTTGTCAAGGCATGAGGTGAGACCTTGCTGACACTGACACGTATTTCTTTCCTGGCCCTGTATACTGGTAGTGCAGGTAAACTGGTCACACTGTGTGGCAATTAATTTCTGGCAGATGATTTTGGTTTTCAAGTGTAGGTGCAGCAACAAATGTTAGGGAGACCACCACTTATTATCCAAATGTCATTTCATGGACACTGCTCCCCCTTATTTCCTTTATGTTTAACTCTACCTGCCTTCCCATGGATGGAAATGCTACATCTCAAAAGTGTGAAGTATGTGATACACCAGCCGGATTGTTAGTTGGTAGAGAGCCCTTGCTGCTGAGAACACACAGTGGTGGCTTGACAGAGAAACAGAGAAATTTGGAATGACAGGAAACCACAATCTTGTTTGAACCTGAGAAAGGGCAAATTTCTGTTTTAAAGCACCTTATCTAAACTGTACTTAAGGAAGGAAAACTTGTGAACTCTTGTTAAAAACTTATAGCTATAATTTAGAAACTCCTTTCATCTAGCATAAAGGGGGTTTTTGCCTTGAAGAAACAAGGATGCAGTGTTCTCATTTGCATGCACTGTGTCAGTGAAATAGGGATACTTTCAGCAGTGCTGTTTTCAGTTCTTCTACTCTTTAATGTGTCTATTCCTCCTAGATTTTCAAAACCCTTGAAAATCCACACATAAATTTTTCTTAAAAGAGAGTAGGGTTTTTTCTTCTTTTTATGTGAGCAATGTCTACTTTATTTGGGTTTAACAACAGAAGGAGATAACTGTACTCTCTATAAACATTCTGCAAGCAGTTTAATCCAAACTTACAAGGATATCTGGTTTCTCTAAAGGTGTCCGTAATTATATGGAAAAGCTCTGAAAAATGTTAGGTTTGGAAAAGGGAATATTATGGACCCAGAGGTTTATTTTTCAGGTTGATTCCTGCTTTGGTTTGGGGTAGTGTACTGGTATGACATCTAGGGGGAGGTTTGTCCACCAGTGAGACCACCAGTTCAGTGGCTCCTTTTAGACATCACCAAGCCATTTCTGCAAGGCTCTGGAAGGAGAGATTTTACGTGGCATTTGGCTAGACGCTGGGACTTGTTTTTTCCAGAATGTTGCTTTTGTAGCTGTTACAGTATTGCTAGCAGTAACAGCGTGTCCCCACAGGCAGTTGTTGGACAAAGTCACTTTAGGATCTTAACTGGTATTTCCTAGGACAACTGTTTAACAATTTGACCTCTGGGTAATAACTTCCTTCTTGTCAATGCATAACTAAAAGCAGCTCTCTGCTTAAAAGCAGAGATGCAGGATGACAGCTGGATGGGTCTTTCCCTTCATGGCCTAGCTGAAAATTGGCACGGTACTGGGAAGACTGGAAAGTTTTGTTAAGCCTCCACAGAATGTCTTCTCTGCTGGCTAAAATAGATACTGTTCATCGATGCCATACTGGAAATATTCCCATTTTGTTGGCTTTCCCTTCACACTGAGCATTTCAGTTTCCCTCAATTCAGATGTCAGATTTCTTACAGCTGGAAGTAAAATGGTTCTATCTCATTGTTTCCCAGTGTATTTCAAGTGGAACTGATTTTTTGGTACTATAGATATTCTCCAGAGGTGTAATTGGCCCCAGCATCAGCAGTCTTTCATATGCACTGCAGAATTATGTCCTAGTTGATTATGCTGTCAAGATAGATCAAAATAGGAAAATGTATCTGGCTTCCATAAGGCTAAAATACCTGAAAAGGACTATGAGTATGTAATGTAACTTGAAGTCTTTATGTTTCCTTGCCAGGTGCATCAAGAGAAGAACACTGAAAGTGTCAGTGCCTCATTTTCCTCTTTTCTTTGCTTCTGAATCAGTGTGGGCAGAGTCATGAGGGGACTCACAAAGTCATCTGACAGCTCACCATTTGAAATACTTCCAGCAATAGCACACATATTAAAAAGAAGAGCCTCAGTCATCTTGCAGCCATGTATGAATAGAGGCCAGACAAGCTGAACAGTCTCACTTGGGGGGAAGGAAGGGGAGGAGGTGCTGCAGAGTTGCACGTGCACTGGTAGGGGTTACAGAGGTTTCATCTCTTCACTGAGCCATGAGGGCAAGGCCGGATGAGGGTCACAAATACTGTCTGTTGTGAAGAGCTTAAACCCCTTTGCTGCTGCCCTTTTCTCTGTCCCATTCATAGAGCATAAAGAGTTATTTAAACTCTGGGTGCCAGCTACATAGTTTAACTTGATGGTCAGATGGTAGAGGACTTCCATAGATCAGTAAGGGATGTAAGTTTCATCAGCTAAATTAAACGTCACTTACAGAAGGGGGCAATGAGGTTGTCCCTTCTTTTGTCATATCGTTCCTATTTTCTTTGTCCCTTCTTTGGTCATATCGTTCCTATTATCTAACCACCAAGCAGCTGGATGACCTGGAAGCAAATGCGCCTTGTCAAAGAAATTAATATCTAAATCATGGTTCTCCAAAGAGGAACAGGAATGTATGAGTGTTTCTGGGAAAGTTCATTTTGTACATTTGTCACACATGGCTCCTTTCATTAATATTACAGACTAATTTCTGCTTCGAGATGTTTTTCTTTACCCTCCTTCAGGCTATGCACATTCGATTAGAGGTGATTGAATAATTTATTGCAAATTGTTTATTGGAAAAGGTTTACTTATTTTGTTCCATCCAGAATAATGTATTTTCAACTGATTATTCAAATTATTGTTCAAGTGACCCTCTGAATAGTTGCAAAATTCTTGGTCTAAAGCTTGCTTGGAAACAGGTTTGTCACAAAAGAGGTAAAAGCACTGAAGAGCATTTTGATATTCAAGTTTGTAGGCTGGTCTGGAGTGGATGAACAGGTCTCTTATTTTCTTTCACACCTTGACTGGCTGTTAACCAGTCTGTTATTGGTTTTCTAATGTAAACACACTTCTGTTTTACAGCATTGACTTTGTAAGTATTCTCCACAAGTCATTGAAAATGTGCTATTTCTATAAACATCCCTGCTACCAAATTCATTTGAAGTGATATTCACTGGTAAATAAATGTAGACAGTGCAAGAAGACATGAAAGAAAAATCCCTTGGGGAAGGAGTGGGGGTAAATCACAGAGATAACATATCCTTTGGAAGTTTTTATATAAATAGACCTACAGATTTCCACATATTTAGTCATTGGAGAAGATTAAAACGTTTGATGTGCAGTTACCATTTCACATGAAAGCAAAGGTAGTTTTTCAATTGCATTTGGTCCTTATAATTCAAGTGCTGACAATTGCTGGAAACCTAATTTAATGAATGTTTTATAAGATCTTGAAGAGCTCTGTGGAAATTCCCCCCTCCTTTCGTCTGGCTATGCATTCCCTCCTGCTGTGGTTTCATGTCTGTGGGCCCATTCCTAGCAAGCCCTTCACATGCCAGTGGCTCTCCTCTCCCCTGTTTGCTCTCTGGAGCTGCTCCCATCGGCACAGGCACTCGACATGCCTACAGCTGCTCTGCTCTTCTCAGCTCTGTCAGGGTATTTGTTTAATCAACACAATTACTTGTGGTTTGGTCAGCACAACGAGGTGAACATGCTGCCAGTCTCAGGTCTTGGCTTGTTTTCATCCTGTCCCTCGGGACATGCCCCTGGCATAACTTAAATATCAGAGACCTTCCAAATGTTTGCAAGGTCCCACCCAAAGGCCAGCCACAGGTCTAGGTCCCACACACACCCCCCTGATCACTTTCCTGATAGATCAGGCTGCTTTTTGCCCTTATGGCTTCACTCTCTTCTGTCTCTGGGGCAGGCACTGGCTTTCAAGGGGGCAATTACACTCTGCAGACTTCTCTAATGCCCTCATTTTTGTTGTTCTTAGCAGGATTTGCTTTGTCTTGGAAAGGTGAACAATGAGGTGCCAGTGAACTGTCACCTATCAGTGTCCCTCTAACCTTCCTCTTGTCCCTCCTGTGCAGAGAAAACTTATGATATGGGGTTGGAAAGGCAGATGGTGGCAGATCATGAAGGGCACTGATCACTTTCCCTGCTGTTTCTCAACAAGTTGCCCTGAGGGAAATCCCTGCTTACCCCTCTTCTTCCTTGTACTCTGAAGGACACAAAGAGCTGTGATTGTAGGTGTAGCAAAAAGGGAGTAAATTGCCTTGCAAATTCCTGAAAACACTGCTATCCCATCAGGGTGAAGCAAGATATTTATGTCCCTGACTGAAGGAGGAGTTCCACTGTGCTCAGGAAGAATGCTTCATTCAAGGGGCTAGGTGGAAGCTCAAGGAAGAACTTATTTCTTAGGGGATTCTCTGCAACATGAGTCTCTAAGAAGCTCTCTTCCACAAAGCACCTCTGTGCTGAAATCAGCCAAGGGCATTAGGAAAAGCAGAAGAAAGACAGGAAGCTGGTGAGAGGGTCAGGAGGAAGGGGAGGCTGATGCTTTCCTGGATGACCTTAGAACAATATGATTGCTTATATTAATTTGAGCATTTGCCAGAGAAACAGTTGCAGCAGTCCACGAACACTGCATAGTATTGCAGAGAGGATGATTTAATAACTTTTCCTGTGGTAGCAGGCAGAATTTGTACCCACCTCCACCATGAGACAAAATCTTCCCTGAAGTTTTTCCATTTTATTGGGACAAGTATGAGTTAGAAAAAGGAGCAGGCCTCCAGCAGAATAATCATGTTATAACAGGTTTTTAGATGAGAAAGAGAAGGGATGCTTTGCCCACTTCCTCGCACTGCAGTTATCCACTGTGCAGGAGCACAAGGCAAGGGCACAGCATTGTCACCAAGCAGGGCTGGGGCAGGTTCACTGGCGCAGAAGTGCTGTTGTTTTCCCCAGGGACTGCAACGTGCTTTAGCTCTTTTCCTTGGCTTTTGAGAGACAGGTCCTAAGGAGGAGATGGAGGCAGCTGCTCTTTGCCCACTGCATTTTAGAGGAAGAACCTGTCTTGTCCCCATGGTTGTGTTTTATTCAACTTGTGATTCTGGATGCGCCTCCTCAGTACACTTGCAGCCAGATATAATTTTGCTCTGACCTGTCCTGAAGCCAGATGAATGCCATTAAAGATCTACTGAGCCTGAGACAGGAACTGAGCCTAGCTAAAAGGCACAGTGCTGAGCTGATCCAGGTCAGATCTTGGCCAGGATAGCCCCTAGCCTTGTCTCTGACAGAGGCTGGGAACAGATGCTTCTATGCAAGTCATGCAAGGAATGGAGCATGGAGAGTGTGATCCTTCCAGGCTCTTGGCAAGCATCCACAGAGGACTTCTCTGAGCCACAAAGCATAGGAAGCATTCATATGCCTGTCTCCCAAGAGCCCAAAGTGGTCTCTCCCTCTTTCATTTAAATGAATGAAGCTATAAATACACTTAATGTGTTTTGCTTTTTTTAATCTGGTGAGAAGAAAGTAGAAAGTCACCCTATGGATATTTCACAAAAACACTCTGGCACAAATACAGGAGATAAAACCCATATTTTATTTTTTTTTCACATATTTGCACTTTAATGATCACAAGTGTAAGATCCTGAGCGTAGATATTATGTGGAGATTTCAGTAATTTGTTGGAGTGGTTTCAGTATTAATTTCCCAGTGAAAATGTGAAAATTCCAGATACAGAAGAAAGGTTTTTAAGGACAATCACTGCTTTCCACCATATTACATTTCAGCATCTCTCTTTTTTAGAGTGGCTTTTTATATGCTTTTTTTTTTTTTTTTAAATGCACTGTCCCTGTTCTTAGGACTCTGGTTTCCTTCTTTTGTTCTCTTCCTCACTCCACCCCTACCTCCAAAAATAATGTGGCTCTGTTAACCGGTGTGCCTCTGTTAAAGTGATATGAAATACAGAGAACAGATAACACAGAGTGCACTGTGTGATAGCTAATGCACATCTGGGGTGTGGTAGCAAGACTGTGTACAGTGTGTTTCTAAGTTTAGCTCAGTAGCTAAAGCAAGTGGCATCTCTTCACTGAACTTAAAAGGGAATATGGACTCAAGCCTCAGAAAGTCATTCAGAATTTTTCAGCACTTATTTTATAAATACATTTTACTTTCCTAAAAGAAAAGCAAGTTTCCTGTGAACCATTATACCACGGGCACCTCTCACAGTCCTCCCCATGCTCTGCAGGCTCCTGGGTTTGCTGAGGAGTGAACGGAATAGAGAAGCTTTTCTCCCCATGCTTCAATTCCAGACATGCCAAGCTGCACTTCCAAAAGAATAAACATCAGTCAATTCTTAATGAGAACTGCAGGCACTCGGCAGCTCTGGCTGCCGGCTTACTTTAAAGACTTAAATATAGTTTTAGTTTATGCTTCTATATGTAAAGCTTTTGATTGCCACTGAGAACAAACAAACAAAGAATGGATAGAAAAACACACAAACAAGCAATCAAACAGCCCCAAAGCAAGTGGGTTCCCTGGTCCGTTCACTTTGGCCAAAACAGATGTTTTATCCTGCTACTGAAAAGTTTTGGTCCTTCTAACAGCAGCATTATGAAGCAGCCTGCTGACCCCCTTACTGGCAGGTAGAGTTAATGTTGTCTGGATATCAGCCTCACTTCTGTCACCTCTCCCTAGTCATGAAGAGCAGCTGAAGGGACTTGGCCATGGCCCAGCCTGGCAGCAAGGCATGCAGGCACTCCTGGGTGTCCAACATGCATCACATCTCTGCTCTGCTATGCAAGCAGGTGGAGAGGAGGGGATCCTCCTGGCTTTCACCTGCAGTTAGTTACCCTGCCAACTTAATTTCTGTCCAGCTAATCAAGACAGCGTCTTTTCCACTGGCTGGTCTGTACCCTCTGTGAAAGTAGCAGATGATTCTTGGTGGAAATCTGATCTTTTTAATCTCCATGGTTATGTTTTGCCTAATGAAAACCAGCAGTAGAGTAGGACTGGGGATTATAGTTATATTTTTTCCTGATAGGAGAATAATGATACCTGACAGAGTCTGTCATTTTGGAATGTTGTTTTCTAAATAATGTCTTTCTTAACATGTGCCTTAAGAGGAGTAACTGAAGGTGGACTTGGTGGCAAAAGCAAAAATGGGGGACAGAGAGTGAAGCTTGGGGGAAACAGCCAGTTCCTGATGCCTCTTAATGGTCCACCTGTTCCCCATAGCCTTGCACAATTTTGGCATTAGGGTGATTGGTGCTGTGGCCAATGTGTGTGTACAAGCCATGCCGAGGTGCTGGCCAGACACAGAAACCAGGCAGCTGCTCAGCTCCCGCTGCATCTATCCATCAGCCACCCACCTTTGGGAAACTGGCAGCTACTTCACATCCTGCAGATTTTTATCCCACTGTCAAGTTTGCTTTAAACTGGTCAATAGTGCATTATTATGGAGGAAGTGATAAGCAGACAGACAGACAACATGGTTTCATACGCCTTTGTTTCCTTTGGAAACCAGGCTAAAAATGACACAATGATGAACAGAGCTTAACTGAGAAGCATGTTACAGAAGAGAGCTGGTGGAGAGTGAAACAAATGTGTCCTATTGTTTTTTCTCATGCCTGAATACCGGCAACAGTATCTCAGACTATTTCTAGTGATTTGCTCACTTGACACAGAGCATCCAGATGTATGTCCTTACTGGTCTCGGTGAAAATTAACATCCTGGTAATTTTAAACCCTAAAAACCACTGGGGACTCCAGCAGGGCTCGGATGGTGTCCAATAGCATCTTAATCCCTTTTTTCTCCTTGCAACTTCTCCAAAGATAATAATGATGTGTTCTATTTAAATAAACAGAAGCACTGCTCTCAGTGCTCCTGACTAGTATCAAAGCATTCATGTGAGTTCATGATCTTTGGGCTTCCTCACTGGAGAGGTATTCAAGAGATCTAACAGAAAAACTAAAATACACAATATTGCAAAGAAAATTGTCAGCACAAATGAAAAACAAAATAAACTTTTTTTTTTCCTTTTTTTTTTTTCCCTTTTTTCCTTCCATGGGCAGACCTCATGGAAGAATAATTTTTGTTTTGACAGTTCTGCTGAAAAATTTGAAAAGAAAGTGAATGTAGGTTGAAGCAAAACGAAAACAAAACTCTGCCCCAACCTTTCTGTCATTGCAAGTCGGGTAGAAATGTTTTGGCTTCCCTTCTGGGCCATTCAGCCCCCTTGTTTAACTTTGACAGAAAACAAAGCATTACAGTGTATTAGGATGAGGCCCATTTAAGAGTCACCAAAACATCTTCCCAGACTTGAAACTTTGAAATCCCATGGCACAAAAGAGTTCTTAAAAGTGGATATACTTTGAAGAGCTTAACGGGCTAACCTGAAAACTATTCATAGATTTAGTTTGTTTTTTAATTGAGTAGATACACAGTAGCAGAAGTACCTGAGATATGACTAAAACTACCATAAAACAAACATGAGTAGCTACAAGTTTTGCCATAGATTCCTCCAGTGCAGTTTTCTCTTTTAGGCATCTGGCACAGGAGCTGTGGAGCTGTTAGAGCTCAGCATCACCAGGGTGCAGCAGGAGGGGACCATGCACGGCTGTGGCAGTGGGGTCAGCCCGAAGCATGAAGGCTCAGGCACATACACATGTGGTATACATGGTCTGTGCAGTAGCTGGGAACATGGAGGTGTTTTTTGCGCAGATCATTGCAGAGCTCAGTGTCCCTGGCCAAATGCAAAACCTGCAGAAATTCCTCATACGTGTGCTTTCTGTATCAGTGAAAACATATTAATTCCACATTTGGAATATTGTGGATTGTAGTTACTTCTGCTCAGGTCTTCAAATGAGAGTAGATGAGAGATGGAAGCAAATACACCTCCAATGGAATCTATTCGTAATGGTGATTTGCACTTCCATGGATCCCATCCCATGAAAAAGATTTATGGATTCTGGAGAATTACACTCCACAGTCCTTCCCCGATCAAAACAAATTACATTTGACAAAAGGAGAATATAAGATCCTCTATATCAAATGTTAGCAGAACAGGCTGGAATTGTTTGTTGATGGTATATTCAGAATATACAACTTTGTGGAATGGTCTACAGTACAAACAGGAAACCTCCTGTCCCAGTAAGTTCTTCTCTGCTCCTTTGGCCGCCACCACTCAGCCTAAGTCCGTCACCACCACTCCCCACAGTCTCAGCTGCAAAAGGCAGTGATTAACTTCGTATCATTCACTCTATGCAGACAGTCATAGGTCAGGCATGTTGAAGGGCATGGTTTTGAAAGTTTGAAAGGGGCTTGGCTGAGTGCTGTACCTAAGCCTATTTAATTCCAAATGGGAAGTAGGTATCTGACTTCTGTTTCCCAGAAAATTCTTGGTCATGCATCATCTATTTACATTTCCAGATGTAAAACTATCCATGTAAATTATGCTTATTGAGATAAAAATTGAGCCTTTTGGGTATGTTGGTGCTTTGACAATACAGCCAGTAGATGACATTCCCTAGGCCAAGTAGAACACCCAAGAAATCCTGGTTTTGAGAAGCACATATAACATGCTCATCATTGTCTCAGACCCCTCCACATAAGTGGCTAGCTCTCATGCATGCACAGTTTGAAAATGCCCCCTCCCTGTCTCCTGACTTGGATTCATTTATGCAGCAAGATCTCCCTCTCTTCCCATGCATGCAGCTACTTCATATAGGAACGTCTATGTGTTCTGCCCAGCTGTATGTGTTTGAGTATGTTGCCAGACAGAACCATTCCAATGAAATCATTGGACTGTTATTTGGAGGACTAAAATTTCACCCACTTCATAATTTATTTTACTCTCTCCAGAGCCAGTCCATCACGTACCCACTGGAATGCATTGCCAGCTGTCAGAGCACACTAATACTCATTGGCTAGCCAAACTTCAAAGTCTGGTAAGCTGTCCAAGTGGTGGTGGTGGGGGGGGAAATTGGCTGGTGAGTTCTTCACAGCAGCTCACTTGCTTGCTAACCAGGCATACACAAATTCCTGTTTCCCGTACACTGCAGCAGCCAAACAAGAGCAGAAAACCTGCCTGCTGTGCTCTCATCTCTTTCAGACAGCATGCCTGAGTCTCTCACAGGACTGTGGGAATGGGAGCAACTTCAAGCTTTTGCGTCTCTGTGATGATGGAGGTGGGGTGGTTTCTCTATTAAATGTAGTGTTCTGTCTCATCTAGAGAGAGACTTAACCTGACACAGAGAGGAAGCAATCCCAGCAGTGGGCAAGTACAAATGGGAAAGAAAAAGAAACTGTCTCAAAGTCAGCCAAAAGAGAGTTTTGGTGATTGCAATCTCAGTTTTCCAATCAGCTTCAGCTTTATTTGGCCCTTTGGCCTCTGTGCCATTTTAGAGGTTTTGCTACCATCCTTGTTTTACAAAGTAGGGTTTCTTAACCTATTCTGCTTGATAGGTTGCAGAGGTGGTTGTAATGGTGGTGGCACACAGGGTTTTCTCTCTGTGCATGGATTTTCCTTCCAGCATCCTGGGAACCTGGTTTACGAGCAACAGAAGGATTTGGAAATCAATGTCATTAATATGTAGGCATGAAGAGTTTGTAACGAAGTTATTACCAAAGCTGAGAGGGACATAGAGGGTTTGCTTGTAGCTCTTATGTCTGCAGGGAAGGGCAGGATTTGAAACCTTTGTGGATCACCACGCTAGGCTTGGTGAGAAGAAAGATAGGAAGGAGGGAAGAGGAAGGGTTTTTGGAGAAAAGGCTGTATCTTCTCAGAAGCTGGAGGACATTTGCACTGGGTCCTTGGTGTGCCACCTTTGCCAACACACTGTTTAAATCAAGTTGGATGCTCATCCTTCAATTACTTTCTGCTCTGGATAAATTTGGTCAAAATCAGGCATTCCTGCTGTAACCCCAAGAGCTTTGATCTTACCTCAACTGTATTTTCATGAGGAGGGTGATAGAAAACTGTTGTCCTTCCTTTAGTGATTTTCAGAAGATTAATGGTAACTGCTCACCACCTCATTTATTTGCAAGTGTAGCATAAAGGGAGCCCTGGTTTCATCAAAGGAATTGGCAACAGGTTATATGTTACACATAATCTCCACCAGCTGCAAATGCAGCTATCTGATATCTTATACTTCAGTTATGAGATGATATCTGTCTTCCTCCTTTACGGTTTTTGTTAGAAATTAATATTTCTGAGTAACTTTCTAAAAAAGTAAAAAAGAGAAAAATGAACCCACTTCCTGCCCCCCCCGCCATTTTCTGCTGTATGCTCATTGCCCTTTTGACCATCACTTTCTAGTTCCTTTGTGTAGCCCTCCCACTCAGTCCCTTCTGCAGCTTGATGAAAGACTTATTTCCAGGCTGAAGCTTTCTAAATTGTATTCATTAGCAATTAAACATAAATCACAGAAGAGTTTCAGTTGGAAGGGACCTTAAAGATCATTCAGTTGCAACCCCCTGCCATGAGCAGGAGCACCTTCCACTAGATAGGTGGTAAATCTCTGAGCTTGTTTTGTTGATTTTCTGTGAAATAAAACATACACTGGACTTTGGTGGCTCTTGTCTGAGCCACCAAAGGGTGTTATCAAAATGTCAAAACATTATATCAGGTGGCTGAATTTCTTGAAATTGTATTAATCTCCATATACTTGCTTCGGTTTATGTATGTCATCAAAAACTGTGTTTACATTTTTGTCTCTTTCAAGTTGTCCTTGGTGCTTTTCTTTGGGGAAGGAAGGAGTGAAGCAAGAAAGCAAGGAAGGAAGGAAGGAAGGAAGGGAAGGAGGAAACAGCATCCCTTCCTTTCAAACTAGAGACCACATTAGCTTGGGGGCAGCTGTGTTTCTGAAACCCTGGTTTCATTTTTGCAAACCAGAGCACCAAATGGATCAGCTAACACAGGCAGAGGCTTGTTCCAGTGATGGCTCTTTTAGGGGCTGTCTTGAAAAGTGGTGTCTATTTTTAATATCACTGCACACCTGTGCCCTTGAGGCTTATTTTCCACTTGCAAAAGGGAAGCAAAGAGCAGAGCAGTGGGTACAGGTTCATTTTGGGGGAGAGGGAATGCACATCAACGGGACCAGGCAGCATGGGCTGATCAAGGGGTACAATTTTGTTTGCCCTCTAATTAACCTTGATGAAAAATGTTGGTTTTGCTTATTTTGAAGACAATTTAATTCTTTCTTCACAGGCTGTGAATGTCTCTAGTCCATTTAAAAACACCTTAGTGAAACTTAGTTTTTCTGGCTCAGTTGTGCCTTAGCCACTGAAGGATGCAGGACAGAGATTTTGCATGCAGTGCTTGGTCAGAGGCTCCAGAGCTGTTCCTGCCTGTCATTGTCCTGATGTTAACACAAGATAGGAGAAAGTGAAGGTTATAGGCACGGATGAATCATTTAATTTCCTCTTTAGTCCCTGTCCTATGCTTCAAACACTGGGAAATACCCAGCACAGCAGAAAAACACTGGGGAGGAGGGTTTCTATATTCCTCAGAAATTTTAGATACAAAGCCAGTAGCAAAGTTTTCTTGCGTGGGTCCTACCAGCCAGTCCCTACTTAGATGTAACAGTCCTGCAAGAGACACATGTATATTAAGTCCACAAGGGAACAGTCTCTGATGGTTACTCCCTGTGACTTCTTCACCTTCAGCATACCACACTTGCATTTCAAAAGCCTGAACAGGGAACCCATAGTCAACCAATCCTACCACAAGCAGAGGCAGTACAGAGTTATGTCTAAGTCATGCCCCTCACACCCCAAAAAATGTATCAAGAAAGAGAAAACATTCAGATCAGCTAGTTATTTAATTTTATTCATTTAAAGTACTTTTGCTGAAGATTTGTACTGCTCTGCTCCAAAATATGCATGTTGGAATTGATCATTGTGCAAATGGACTATGGATGAAGACAGAACAACCTTTTGTTTTGGCATAGAAAATTACTACATGTGCTATGGCAGTATGAATTTGCACTGTTATGTTTTCTTGCACACCCGTTGAATTGCATACAAAGTTGCATTTTTCAAATTATTTGACAAATGCAAGGATTTATTTTTACCATGCCCTGGAAATCAAAATTACATTCCAGTTTTACAGAATAACACTCTCTATATCCTTTTGACTCTCCTAAACATAATCTGTTCAGTATCAGGCTTTTAATTCTTCATTGGGAAATAGCCATTTGGCTGATACAGTCCTGAGAATGTCTGGACAACTGTCTGGATAATTTCAGCCTGAAATTGCTCTGAGAGCTATTTGCAGCTCAGTCAGAAAGATTTCAGTCTGCACTCAGACACTCTGGATCATCAGAACACAATAAGAGCAAATGGGCCCCACTTTCTGACAGATCTATTAAGTCATGGAGCAATGGTCATTTGGATGGTCTTTTCATGGAAACTGGAGAACTGCAGTGTGTCTAAAGCTACACCGGAGCTATACAGTAACTGAGGGACTCAACTGCCTTTTTCCTGCCTCCACAGTATCTGTCAGAGAGCAGCTTTGGGAGTTTATTATTTAAGGGCAAGCATAGAGCTTTAATACAAAGTGTGTCTGTCATTTCTGTCTTCCTCACACCTCCCAGAAGGGCTTGCACACAATTTGAGTATTTGCCTTACATAGGATACCTCTCGGAGGATGAATACCACAGGGATATGGGAAGCTTTCTATGCTTTTTACTTTATTTTTCTTTTAATCTTGGGATTAACCGTCATGCACACATGGCATTTCAGATCTCATTGATTAGCAGCTGGCAAGCAATTTGCTACGTGACAAGGAATAGCTAGTCAATCAGCACCACTAAAGGAAATGCATTGCATCTTGCAGCTCTAAAATGTCATGTCTGTTGACATTTATATTTCAGCTTTTAAAAATCATTCACAGGCACAGTCCTGGGAGGGCTTTTTCGTTCACTGCTGGGTTTGAGTGGGAGAATTTGCTACTCAAGTGCTCTCTCCATACAGCCATGACCATTTAGGAAGTTTGTCTGCAAAAGATGGACCAGGCATGGGATCTGGTTCTCCCTGCTCCACTTAGGAGCTTGAGTGCTTCTTACGCTTCTAGCTGAAGAAGGGCTGCTTTGCTTTTCCAAGGTTTCACACAGCCTCAGCACAGTCTTACAAGAACTTCTCAATCCCCTATCCCTCCTTTCAGAAGAGGCAATGGCAATGATTAATCAAGTATATATGGTTATTATAATTAATTCCTAGTGTGTGTAGAGGTATTCCACTGACTTTCTTCCCTTTGATTCCTACTGATTGAAACTGGCATACAATTTAGTTTAGACTGTAGTTTTCATTTATTCTTAGCTGGAAACAATTTGAAGGAAACAAAGAAGAAAGTGTGAGAAGCGTGTTAATTAATGAGACAATGGGAAGAGTGATACAATAGAGAAAAGGACCTGGAAGTAATCTTCCGTAGTTTACACGCAGTTAACGATTCCCTTGGGAATCAGTTAGGAGCCTGCAAATAACATGGGTTTTGTCATTTACATGTCTCCCGTATGGACTATTTACATAATTTGTCGCTACAGTTTTCCCTTCTCTCATAAAATATTTTGCAGTTGCTGGTGTATGTTGTGTCTGGTTGTAATTACTTGATTTCCATATTGCATTAGGCAATGATGTGAATGTTTCCCTGGTCTTGCCTCATGTTGATGTGCAAGTTGTGAAGTGTTGGTATTTTGAACTGAATTCATAAGTCTCTGTAGATTTTTCAAAGGCATCTTTTGGTCCAGAAATGAAAAAAGGGAGGATGTGGGAGTAATTGGCTAATCACGGAATGAAACTATTCATAATTGTTAAAACCTTACCAGTGCCATGGTTTGCTTCTCTTATCTGAACAATGTGAAGCTCTCTTCAGTGCCTTTTCTCAGAAAGAATGTAAAACATAACATTAAGGGAGAGAGAGAGGTTTGCTTTGAGATGATGAGATGGAACAAAAATATAGCAGATGTAGCACAAAAGAAATTTTCAAAAGCATGGTTTTTTAAAAAAAAACAGTCTACTGGAAATTAATTTCAGCTCAGTGAAATTTATACATGTCCAAGAGAAAGAACAATAAAAGAGGATGAAAAATACGTTCCTGCACACATCCTTTTGCTTTCTAAAGGAGGGAGGTGGGGAGAGCAGAGAATGAGGAGAAAGGAAACCTGAAGCGGAAACTTGACATTTTTTCATTTCCACACTGAAACAGCCTTTAAAGTTTGGTTTTTTTTCCTTTTTAGTACTAATGACTATTATGTTTTATTTCACCTCAGAATGCTCATTTGAATTAAAATGATACAAACGATACAAAACTCTGTCAGGGGACATATACAAGCATCTTTACTATTCTGCAGTGCAGACTTTTAATTTTTTTAAATGCATTGTGACTTTAAGATCTCAAAATTTGACACAATATTGTGCTTGTGTTAAATTCCCTTCATTATACACAATAGTGGCAGCGAATGGAGCTCAAGCTCCTGCAGGGCCCTTCCTGTGTCGCCAGTGCTCTGACCAAGAGGAGTCCAGAAGACTTTGGGGTAAATGTGTACCCTATTGTGTTTCATTATTTAGGTTCTTGTATATGAGCTAATAATTAATGCCCCACTCTTGCAAAAATTTATGTAAACCCATAACTTTACCCTGTGAGTAATCCCATTACTACCACATCACTCTGCTGCACGGAGGGAACCTTCCCAGAAATGCTGCAAGTGCGGTAATGGAAATGTTATTTCAAAGTTAATTACCCTGGCACTAAAAAGAAAAATAAAGGGAAAGAGTATCGGAGAGAAATTCTTGCAGAACTTGAAGCATTAGAGTGAAATTTCATTCCCACTGATTAAGAGGAGATGTCACAAATCATGCATTGCTTGAAGTGCTAAGGTTTTACACTTGATCTTTGTAGGCAGGTAGTCATTTGTAACCAAACAGTTCTGCTGTGCCTTTGTATTTGAGAACTACATCTTGAGCATGGATTGTTGCTTCAGAATGAACACTGACTTATGTTGGTATACGCTCCATGGATACAACAGGGAAAAACACAGTTTAAAACCTTCTATCTTTCTGGGGTTTTATTATGGAAGATCAAAAACTTCTCTGGTGTCACATTCTGCCTTGGTTTACACTCTGTAATCTTATCAGCTTCAGCGGGACTGTCTGAGGTGTAGGTCATGACAGGGTGTTGGCTTTTTTTTCCTAGCCCCTGCTGGTTCAGAGAAAGCTCTCCCATCTCAAGGGAATATGTTGCCCCGTCAAATACAGAGCCATCTCTGGAGCCTTCAGGATGGGAAAGAAAAAAATTAATTAAACCTCATGTCTTTCATCTCAGGAAGGGTGCTCTCTGTCTAGCACATAAGTCTCAAAGTGAAGATGGAGGGAGAACTGGGCCTTTTTGTTGTCTGGCAAATAATATTTTATATATTTTATTATATATTTTATTGTCCTCTTCATAGTTCTGTAGATTTGGGGAAGTCTTCACTGTGACTGTGCAAATATTGAAAATTCAGCATGAACTGAAAGATCATCCTCACAGGTGGCAACAGAATATTTTCAGCGTAGAGGGCGAGATACTACACTTGTATTCAGTCCGTGCAGTTGCTGGAAGGTTTGACTGAGGTTTGGCAAGCCACATACTGAACCTTTACTTTTGATGTGGACGTTATACCATAATGGTGTTAACTTAGTCACATTCATTCACTCCCAGCATAGAGCAAAGAGAGTGCAGGCTTGATTTGTAGCATCTCCAAAGCCTTTTTGGCAGGCGTGGTGTTCTTGATCTCAGAACAGTCCCCAAAAGCTAACATGCTGTTCAGGTTTGGCATGCTGATGCGAATGTGGAGCACCTTCTGACTGGGTTACTTTCCATAGTAGTTGGGATATTGCATCAGAAGAAGTGTTTTGGAGAAGGGCAGTATTGTAATAGGTGTCATCCCCTGCTGTGTGCCTTTTGGCAACTACAAAAGAAGTGAAAATGCTAGGCCACTCAAAAAAAGAAAGCAGGACTGTTACAGGCCACCTACCAGTCTTTTCTCTCTCCACTTCAGCAACATGTGCATCCGAAACACTAGGAAATGCCAAACTCTTCGTATCATATGAAAGCTAGAAACATTATCACATCTATTCTGGATGTGGTTTAGGGAGAAAGGCAGGGAAAACAGGGGATGTATTAAGGAAGATGAGAACAGCCTTTGCACCTTCATTTTATTCTGTTTATTTTTACAGTCAATTACCAAAGAAATCCTGTCTCTGAAAATATAAAGGGGTGATCTGGACCTCAGTGAAAAGAAAGCAAGATCACTAACTTCATTTTGAAGCTGGACAGGAGGCATGTTCTGCTCCGGTTCTCTCAGCCCTGACCACTGCTGGGTTTGATGCTGCTCCCTCAGTTTCTGGGCAACCTCAGTGTCCTTCATCCAGAATTCATAACAAAAACAGATACTGAGATCAGGCAGTCTGCTGCCTTAACCACGTCCTTGTGGATCTGGGCATTCATAACACCATGTTAAAAACAGCAAGGGCATCCTGCTCTTTTCCCCTGCTATTGAATTTTTCCTGCTCACTGGTAACAGACATTGAGGCAGATGATCTTTTTATAAGGTAATTTCTGCTCTGTGCCTCTTGCCAGCTGCATTGAGCCCTTTCATGTTATTAAAATGCAATTGAACAAGAGCAAGTTGTTAGTAATTTGTCATCTTCTCATCCAAATGAGCAGTCCAGCCTTTCATATCCATTACCATCTCTCTGTTGAGTAGCTGAGCTTTGCTGCACCATTCACTGTTCAGTGTATAACACAACCATATTTTTTCTTTCTCATCTTTCTCCTACCAATATCACTGACATTTTATTTTCCTTATGATGGTGTTGACAGAAAAAATACTATCCCTCCTTCTGCCCTCGCAACAATCCAGCCTTTCCCTTTCCTAAGCTTTTCTTCACCAGGATGGATTGGTAAACAAACTTCCTTTCTGGATTCTTCAGTATTTCTTTGTCTCTGTACATCTTGAATTATAAAGAGCTGATTTATTACGTATTTACTGTAATCTGTCTGGGAAGTTACTTTTCAATTCACTCTGTTCTCCTTCTTTACAGTAGACTTAATGTGACCCTACTGATTTGTCTGAATCCAAAGAGTTAGTTGCTTTCTGATGCTAATTCACAGCCTTGAATCAACTGTTGAGGATTATGGCGTGTCCTTTTTCACTGGACCATTTTACACTGTATTTTGTCACGTTGAAAGAGAGCAAGGCAGATTTGAAATAATAAACACAGTTATCAATGACACAGCTGAAGAAGTAAACAAGGAACTCATTGATTTCGTAATAAATTTACCTTACTTATTTACCATACAGGGGAAAATGCATACATTTTGTTGACTTTCACTGGTGAGGCTTGATGGGTGAACCAAGAATATAAAAACAAGCCAACGTTTAGTAACTAAATTAATGTTCTTTAGTCACTTAATCTGTACAAAAAAAGGAGGTCACATGAAACTGAAGTATGCTCCTGTGTCATTAAAACAGGAGGAGCAATTTACAAAATTACATGTGCTAGATATTTATACATGTGTGACTTGATACATAATCTGCTGATATCCTTGCAAATATTCCCATTGGTTACAGCTGGATATCACCATGGCTTCACTTTTGTCAAGGCATTGAGAAATACACTTCCCTTGGGATAGAATTAAGAAAGGACATAGCTACTTAATATTTTTTTCTTTATTCTGCACTTTGTGCAAATCTAGATCTCAAAGTAAATCAGTATTTACTGATTTGGGAGTTTTAAGGTCAGGTATTTGTATATGTGCAATCGTGCATATGTGCACAGCATCTACCTTTGATTTCTTTAAGGAGACAAGTTCTGTGGAAACTTTATTTTATTAACTGAGTTATACATTCATGCACTTGGCTCACTGGATTAGCCTACGTGGCTATTTCTCATTTCAGATCTGAACAATGGCTCGTCGAAAGAGGAAACTGTATCACACTGTATCAATCAAAATCAAATGTCACCGAAAGTCACTCTGGGAAAACAATGGCTAGAAAGCAATGCCTGTAACCTGGGAAGGAGACCTAGAACTGTGAATGAAGAGTCTTGTTTATGTTTACAGCATAATATAAGGGTGTAATGAAGATACTTGATTTTTATAAAGCTAGCAGCTAAAGACAATTAGGGAAGCAACAGACACAGAAGGAAAGGAATTCAAACAAATTGCTGCAGGCAGGGTTGGTCTCAGCTTGAGAGTTTATGTAATTGTTTCTTGTTAATGCCTGCAGTTTAGCAACATGACTAACTCTGTGACATTTCAAATGTCTTCCTGAGAAATTCACTCACATTGAGTTTATGGATAAGGATATGAATGCAGCTGCAGGAAAATATACTACAAAGCTGAATCTTTAGACTTCTAAGTGAATTGATATTGAAAATGAACAAATTGAAAGGAGTGAGACTGTTTTCTGGCTTCTGGCAAGTTGACGTTTTTACTGTTTCAAGCAAAGTGACAAGTCAGTCAAATACCAACAAAGAAATAGTAGAGCTAACCAGAGAAAGTAAGGGTTCTCCTTAGGCAGATTAAACACTGACAAAAGCTAAGAGTAACTGCCTATTTACATTACTGATTTATCTGGGAGGTGAAGCCAAGGACATTTTACCCCCCAAGTCCCTGATCCTTACAAAAATAAATAATTCTATATCATTTAACTGCATACTCTGCAGCCTCACTGACTCCAGTGGGACAACCTGTAGAGCATAAAACGGAGGACACACACAATTCTTTGGATCAGATTTAAATGTATTGCAATCTTGTTTCCAAATGGTCAGTAATGTCCCAGACAGCAAACATGCCTGTGCCCTCTTGTACAGGCCACATTTTTTCCATTCCGTTTACATTATCACTTGCTAAATTTATCACAGTGCTTCCCTAACATTGCATAGCTTTTCTGCCTGGGCATTTCAAATATAGCAGAGCACACACTCTGACTGGCTGGTCACACTTTCGAAGAGAGACTACCACCCTCTAGAGCCACAACTTGCCAGCAAGTGTCCTACAAGGCAGCTTTCGGGAAACATTCATCTGCAAAGTTGCAGGGTGTGTTTACTCCACGACAACTGAATGAAGGGACACAGATCCACACTGTGTCCTTCCTGCTGTGTGCTTTGTCATGTAGTTCAGATGGTCGGCATCTCTTTTCACTTCCTGCATTTCAGCTGAGAATGAGGAAGGAAGGAGGATGCTTAACAGGGAAACAGCACTTTCAGAAGTAAGTGATACCCCTGTGAGTTGGGGTGACCCTTGAAAAATAGGGTAAAAACTCTTAGTTGCATACAAAGCCAGCGCTGCATGTATAGCAGATGCATTGGGACCAATTTATTGGAAAACATTAGATGACAGGAAGCCATTTGGGAGCATTCAGATATACGTACATGCAGCTTGGCTTAATCAACACGGTGTCTTTATGAAGGCATTTGACTTTTACATCTGTGTACAGAGGATCCTCAGAGTCAGATTCAGGTGAGATTTGAACCCCAGAGTTGAGAATGAGAGATTATTTCCTGATCTCAGACTCCCAGAGTCATTAGCATGCTCCAGTCCTGGAACAGCGGGATGAACCACTGCAAAGATAGGAGCCACTTCTTTGCCTGCGCTTGGTACCCAAGACAGTAACTTGAAAGTACAAATTGCTTCAGCCCTGTTGCCTTCTGATAAGCCAGAACAGCCATCTGAGAGCTAGCCTGGGCATGTTTTTTCTATTATATTCTAGTCCAGTCTAGCCTATATTCTGGGTATTCACCAGATATCATAAGTCTTTGTGTCAAGCATTCAGCAAAGATCTCTTCTGCAAATAGGCTTGTGAGAAATAAGTTTCTTCCTTTCTAAATACACTTGAAACAGTCCCACCAGTGGTGCACTAACAAGCTGTGTAATATTTGCTTGCATGCTACTTTCTTTACTCTTTAAAAGGCAATCAGAAAATATGACTGTTTACAAATATTTGGAGTCAGTAAAGTTGTGCCTGCCACAAGATTAAAGGTAGCTTTATCTTCAGTGTAGATGCTAATGTACACACCTTGGACCAACAAGGTTGAGAGACAAGAGCCGTTAATTAAGTATTTTTTAAGGATGGAAGTCAACATGCACTTTTCCCAGGGCCTCTTAGTATTTCCATTATTTAAAGAGCAAAAAGGAAACCAACACAGAGTTAGTCCATGATTTAATTAATTTTTGAACTGATTTAATTAATTTTCAAACTGAAGGCAGCAGCTATATTGCTTTGTGTCTGATGCGTCTTCCTTTTTTTCAACCCCTCTGCCTGTCTTTACCCTAAAAAACAAAGAAACAAAAAACACACACTTTTCAAGACCATATATTTTCAATATAAATGTTGCCATAAATATGTCTCACAGTACTCTAACAGCTAGTGCTAGCCTTTTTCCATATAGCCAGAAAAGGGCAGAATGCAATTAAATCTCTTTTTAATGATGGGCAGCTGAAGTTAGGATGTGAGAGAATGACAAGAAAGTTGTTGATAGCCAAGAGAATTTGATCTGTGAGAGGCTTCTTGCATGAAAAATAACAAGTAGTTTAGTATCAGTCTTCAAAAGGACTATGACGTGAGGCAGCAAATTCCTGAGAGAAGGAATACATGCAGGGTTTTTAGTAGACATAGACTGTACATCCTCTAATCTTCATCTACAGACTTAGAAGGACATATGCTATGTTCTTTTTGTGTACATGAAATGCCTTAGTTTTATTAAACACGTGCTATTAAGTACTATACTATATTTATACTAAATAGTGCAATTTGAGTTAACTTCAGTTCAGCTCTGAACAAAAACCACTCACACGAATGACAGCAAATACCCAAAATGCCTTTTCAGGGGGAAAGGATCAGGCCCTACTTTCACACTGCATACACTGGTTCAGTGTGTCAGGCACCACACTAGCCATTTTGTTACCATAACCTTGCTTGTTACCTTTTTAATTCTAACTGACAAATTTAGAAAATTATTACTTCTTCCTTAGAAGCGCAGGAGCATAAATCTGTAATCAGCTTGATGTCATATAATCTTGCTGGCCCTGTACTGGTGCTATGAGAAAACAGCTACGAGTAGCAACTTCCACTGAACATGATGTCATGTTCAGCACTCAAGTTTGGGTTGACAGCTGGCAGCCCAGGGAGTCACACTTCACTCGGAGTTGGTACAGGAGATGATTTCCCAGCTCACGAGACCTGGTAGTATCTCCCACAACATCTCTGCGCTGGGGCAAATCAGGGTATGCATTGCCTTCATGTAATATCCCTCCTGCTTTCTGTAAAGTGGGAAATTCTAATAAGGATGTTGAAAACTAAGCTCTGGTGTATTCTGACCACAGAGAATACTTGCCATACACTTCAGATGTGGCTTCAATGACTACACCAATACAGACAGAAGGCATGTGGATGCTGGTGAAACTGCCTTAAGCCGGTTGCAGTTATTCTTCTGATTTCACAATAGCGGCACAGCCTATCTGGCTCTCTGGTTTGCATCCAGTTTCCTTCTTTGTCATCAAGCATAAGGGCAAGCTCAGAATGACACAGGCAGTTGGAGATCAGATATGTGGTATTGTGAAAGCCTTGGTCATCAAACACACTTGTGCATTAGCCAGAAGCGTGATGTGGAGGTAAGGGGTGAAGTTATTCAAGCTGTTCTCAGCACCTCGTGTACTCTCTGGGAAACACCCCATCAGAAATTATTTTTAATGTTGTGACAGTTAAACTAAGGAGAAAAGAAATGAAAAAGTGTGCTACGTGAAATGCTCTTTATACTTTCCATGGCTGGTAAAGCTCCTCTACGTAAAAGAAAGTTATACTTATCTAATGCAAATAATGTGTGACGCAGAGAATTCTAGGCAATTTGAATCCTTAACATTCTCTTTCAGAGAGGAGAATAAAAACCTGAAAGCAGAAAGTCTTCTCTACATGTATCTTTTCTATTTTATAATTAATGTTATTGTCACTTGCTCTAAGCTTTCTTTATGCTCTGTCATCTAGACAGTGCCATTATCTCTTTCCAGTGCCAGTTACTATGCAGTCTCTGGGCAGGGTAAGAAAAGAAAGGGCAAGAAAAATGGTGAATACATTAAAAGACAGTCTTACTGATTTAGATCAACCTTGAACTATGGTTGTTTGAAACGCCAGCAGCAGAATTATATCCACTCCCTCGCATATGCAAGACTTTTCTTTGATATGTAGACCTGTTGTTTTTTTCCCTGACAAATTTCATAAACACATGCATTTAATCACACAATACAAATCCAATAGTGCAATCACCTCTGTGACTTTTGCAGAGGCTTCCTGTATACTGAAGAGGAAGAATAAATAGCAAGTCAGCATGAACTACAGAGAGTTCCATCAAGGGTTTCTGGTGATGCTATAAACAAAATGAATCTCAAGTCACCAAAAACCTGTGCCAGAATCATAGCTCTATGCTTCAAATAAAACCTTGCAAAAAAATTAACGTGCAAATGTAAAATTAATAGCGTTCATTTTGAAAGTGATGTAAGGCAGCACATCTTTAAAATGTGCCTGCCTGCTTCCCCATTCTTTAGTCTTCAGGAGGCTTTTTGTCAAGGGCATGTGCCTTGATTTTCCTAATACAAGCGAAAGCTGCCTGAATGCTCTCTGATTTGGATATGCATTTGTAAATGCTTTGACCAGTTTAAAACTCTGTTGGGTGGCTGGCCCTCTGATCCATACTCTCCAAATTATTTTAGGCCAGGCTGAATTCAGGACTATAATCACAGGGCAACACTAACAACTAACCCCTATCCATGGAGTTTTAATGGACACATTTTCTAAACATCATCCTATGTGTGTCTATTAAAACCCCATGGATAGGCGACATTTTCAGATATTTACAGCTTTCTTTGGACACAGTCAAGCAAAGAGGTAGGAGACTGGACCAAGAGGGGAACTACAGCACTGAGAAGTGGCTGCAATGTACCAAGGTTTCCACCAAGGAATAACTGAGCTGCCGCACCCCGACCTTGCCTAAGCCTGCTGCCTCACCCACAAAAGACAGCAAACCTGAGCAGTGTCCCTGGGAAGCCACATTATGGTCCAGTCGGTTGATTGCTTCTTTGACTGTGACTCATGAAACAGCCACATGCAAAATGCTTGTTTGTCCTCAAGTAGCCTCCAAGCACCATCTCTCTTTAAAAATTAATTCAGTCCAAACTGATGAATGGGGCTAGGTTGCTACCTCTACAAGAGAAAAATCGGTGGGGAAAGAAACACTAACAATTTTCTGCTTTGAAGACTAAAATAACCCCTTTCATCCTCTAGCCTGATGTATTGTAAGTGACATCCTTTCCTTACATCAGCATCTGGAGACTATAATTATCCACATAATACAAGAGCTGGGGGAGTGTTTTTGTGATGCTTTGGGTTGAAGGATGCTTCGGAAGGCTAAACAGTGCTCACTAATAATAGGACCTCTAAGATGCTATATGTGTCTCTTTGTCCAAAGACCCCTTTTTTCTTCTGCCCTGAACCAATGGCAGGACACTGAGAAGCCAGTGCTCTGTCTTATCCTTCCCTCTCCTCTCTGCAGCTCCGGCTCCTGGAAATCCTGCCGTCCCACAGTTAATCAAGCTGCCCAATTTTTGTTGTGTCAGAGGGGCCTTTTCCTATTCACACTGTGAAGGGAAGCCTGCTTTGTCCTTCTTCTAGTTTCCAGTCTGCCCCAGGATCTGCAGAGGGGACCAGGCAGCAGGGAGGAGGTGAGAAAGGAAAGTTGGGCTTCCGACATGCAGAGGGAAAAGAAACAAGCTGGCTTTACACCCTTTCAGGCAGAGAGACCTCTGAGAAAGAGAAAGAGGGTTTGTCAGCCCCCTGCCTGGACTGTGAGGGCAATAACAGCTCCTAGTTTTAATTTATTTTACCCATTGATTACCCATGGTGGCTTATGCAGAATGGCAGCTACAAAAGAGAAATTCTGAAGTCCACGGAGTTATTATCCCCTAAATCGTCTTCCCTTGTCTGATGTTTACAAACAGTCCATGGTGCCATTGACACAAGTATCACACTGACTTCAAGACTTTGCTGTGTATGTGAAATGTGAAAAAGGAAAGGAATTTGAAAGCCCCTGCTGTTACCTGAGTGCTTTCCATACTGAGCTGCTATTCATCACCTCCACATTCAAAGAGTTTACCCTTTGTAGAACCTCAGTGGTGCAAGCTTGCCAGAATTAAATTATTTAAACCCAAGCTTGCTGGAGCGTCTGCAGTTTGCACCTTTTGTCACATCCATGGCTGCATAGCAGGTTGAAGTGTAGGAAGAAATGGCAGTGACATGGCCAGAATCAGAATAAGATTAATCCGGCTTCCAGTGGAGCAAGAAGCAGTGAGCTCCCAAGTTTTCTGCATTCTCAGATGCTACAGCAGTGAAGAACAGCCTTCCCTGAAACTAAACATCAGCAGCGGTATGCATTTATTATGTCTGCTGTTGAGTCACAAATGTCTTTTGTATGGAAACAAGCAGGATGTGAGGATAGCTATTCAAGCAGAGTTTTCCCCCCTGTGGAATGGCCATAGGGTGCCTATACTATTCTGGGACAACAATCACTCTGTGTCCCCAATTCTGCATGCTATGGCTAAAGCAGAGAAGGAGGTTTGTCTTCTGGAGAACAGAGGAGCTGGTCAGCACTGAAGTCAAGGACAGGCCTGTATTGCGTCCTGGTTTCCTTATATAGTATCCTTGAGAATTTTGAAGAAATCAGGAGTGCAACATAAAACCCTGGGAAAATTAACAAGCAATTTCTGTAATGGCCAATTTTTACAGTGCTGGAATTGCTACTGAGCAGGATATCAGTCAAATTAACTTCTCCCCTCAGCCCCTGCACTTGCCAAGTTCCCAGATATTTTACCAAGAAAACAAGAATCGGGGCACATGAGTTTTTTCGTCTAGATTTTGTCTAAGCTAAAGACAGTAAGCAAACCTTCAGGGAAAATGAAGAGAAAAGTAAAATTGGCTCACCCTTCCCACTTACTGCTTTAATAGAAAGGTTTGCAAGGAAATGAAACTTCAGGAAACACCATTTAATCCCACAGCAAACAGTCATTCTGTTTTTTCCCATGGAATAGGGTAAGCAGAACACAGATTGGCCTCTAATAAATGAGAAAACAAACACACGAAGGAGCACATGGTCAGAAGTGACAAGGGCAAGAGTAGAACGATCCAGAAGAATAAATGAAACTGTGAAATTTAATAATAATATTCCCTAAAGATATTAAAAATTCTGTTCTGACTATTGCAAAGCCCCCTTGAATACACTGATCCAGAGCCTGAACTCTCTTCCATCAAAATTTCCACTGCTCCTACTGTTTCAACTTGCTCAGGATGAGGAAATCATCTTGAAATACAACTGGAAGGCACTTTAATAGCCATTCCCTCACATTTGCTTTCAAGAGTACAAATCTGTGTTTTGAGAAGTTTAATTAAAGTTAACCACCTATGCAGAAATTATGGGCTTGCTTGTTTCAGCTCTCCCTAGGGGTATGTCCTTCCCGGCTGAATTAAGTTGCCACTGTGTTTCATTAATATGCATCTGATGCTTAATGAATTGGGGTGTTATTACCATTGGGTAGAGGTGGATTAAAATTGAGTCCAAAGCCTTTTCCTTCATTTTGTTAATTATACTCTGCATTCATTGCATGCAGATGAAATGATGAAAGACTCTGTTGTGCAGGATTTGGACATTTCACACTTGGAACATAAATTGGACTGATTACCCCTACAGCATTATTGTCACATTTGTGAATTTGGGTGTCAGGAAGCAGTAAGATGTGAACTGCCACATTCCCCTTCTTTCAGCTCCTTGGAATGGGAGGGAAACCCCTTATTTGTATGTCCTCCAATTTCCTATCTAGATCATTTTGGCATACAAGACTTAAACCAGAGACAGATTTCCTTCTCCTCTCCCTTAATGTATAAACAGCCACTGTTCTGAAGCTTCGGAAACACTCAGAACATGTTTCTTAAAAGTAGCATCCGTTTCCATATTCCCATACTCCCTGGTTTCAAACAGAAGGCAAGGTGCCGAAATGCTGTAAGTGCCTTCTTTTTGCACAGCCTGCTGGGGAACTGAATGCAAGAAATCTCTTGAAATAGATCATTTCTCATAGAAATTACAGACTGTGACTTCCAGAGGTTACAGTTCATGGCTGATTTTCACCCTGGCAGAAAGTATTGAGTGCTTTGGATTTCTCACCTTTTAAGCTGACTGTTTTGGTCATAGTGTACAGAAAGTCTTTACTGGGGCAGACTGCTCTGTGGTAATGACAGATTCAGCCCTTGGTTGCTGAATCAGTTATATTGCAAGTGCATTGCTTCACATTTATATAGCACAGCAAAGTCCCTTCTCCATAACAACAGGACCTCAGGAAAATCCAGCACTGCACCAGAAGCCACATCAGAACTTAACAGTTAGCTCTCTAGCCTGTATTTTTCCAGCATTTTTCTGTGTCTGTGTATGTACAAACAGGGTGAAGATTTACAACATGTAGATGCACTTGTATCTTACAGTTAATACGGGCAAGCTGCTGAGGTATATTGAGTTCTGGCATTTCAAGAGAACAAATCAAAAAGAAACTTGTGGATGTCATAAAACATGAGTCTTTTGTGTGAAATATTTCTATTTTGGAGAAAGATATCAGTATATTTAGAGTAAAAGTTACGCTCTCAAAAATCTCCTGCAGATAACAAATGGGAAACTCGTGAGGAAAGTAAGCCTGGCATAAAACTGAACAAATTGGAGGCATCTCATGCATAAACTTGGAATCTGATTTTATTCGCCTCCTGTGGATGTGTGAAATACACTGACAGTTTGCTTAGTCAATGTCTTGTCTGGCTGATGGCTGCAGCAATGGCACATGAACGAGACTATGTAAAATAGGGGACTAAACTTATTCTTCAACTGTGCTCCAGTAAGGAGGACGATGTTGAAAGCAACAACATTTGCATTATGTGGCAGAGGTGGTATAAAAAATGACTGTTAACTTTACACACTGTGAAAACTTGGGATGTATTTAACAATTGCATTCCCATTTTGTGATAATGTGACTGTTACTATGTTCTTGACAGAAATAAGCTATAATTCCAGAAATAGGAAATAAGAAACAGAAACAAGCCAAATTCCCAAGTATCTCATAACCATTACCAGTATTGCACAACACATTGATTTCAGGGTAATTGCTCCTGGAAAAAGAGGCAAAGCCACTTTTTCCCACAAAGGTCTTTAAACAGATCTGGGAGGAAGCTGGGGAAAGAAAACTTGATGGGATCTGCATACTCTTAGCACAAGCCCATAGAATCACAGAATCATAGAACAGTTAGGGTTGGAAAGGACCTTAAGATCATCTAGTTCCAACCTCCCTGCCATGGGCATTCATGTTTATATCACAACGTGACTGGCCCTTAACAGCCACAGGCTTTGACCAGATGGTATCATTCTGCTTTTGGCGTGAAGTGGTACCGTCAATAGTGAGGAGACAGTCTGGCCATGGGAGTATGGAAGTTTTCTTGGAAGCTCTTTTATCATCCACCGAGATGAAACTGTTCACAGTAACAGAGGCCCAAAACACAAGTACATGATATTTTTCTTGATGAAACCACTCTCAGTTACCTTGCACACCGAGGCTGCACAGCACTTACGGGTCAGGGATAACATGGGTACAAGGCAACTTCTTCCTATGAAAAAAAACTGTGTAAGTAACTATAAAAAGCAACTCTGAGACAGGGCTCTCTAAGCAAGCAAGGTAGCAAGCTATCAATATTCTGTAAGTGTTTTGTATCATGTAGGGATTTGTATCTTCTGTGGGACAGCTGCCAAAATGGACACACACACCTCACCCAGGCTGACATATTCCTTGGAAGAGTCATGTACTTGATAAGCAGATGTCCTCTGATAAAAAGATGTTGAACAGCAAATGCCTTGTGCTGCCTCCAGAGGTGTCTCTCACTGTCAGCAGTGAGTGAGACCAGAGCTTGTGGGAATACTTGGCAGCGTGTTCAAAAATAAATGCTAACATTAGTTACAAAGATTTGAGTTGCAGTATTAAACACAGCGTTTGACTGGAGTGCCTGGAGTTGGAGCCATGGACAAAAGCCTTGGCATCTCCTGTTTATTTTCCCATTAAGAACAGTTTGTGGGCATACTTGCTCTATTGATGGTTGTGAATGTGTTGCTGCTTTGTAGAGAGAACACAGGTGTACACGCTGTTCATTAGAGAGGGGTGACATACAGTACACAGATGCTGTCCGTGACATTTCTTGACCATGGAAAGGTTCAGTGCTCCTGGAATGAGGCCACACGTGCGGGATACCAAAGCTATCCCAGTGCTCGAATGAGGAATCCAAACTTAAACGAATGTTTGCTAGTTCATTCACCTTTAATTAGTTTGTATCCAATAAAGCCACAATACACTGTAACTCATTGACCCAACATGAAAGGAAACATGTTGGTTAATTGAGAGAAAGCAATGCAAAGCCTGTTCTTGTCTGCAGGAACTGGAGCTACTGCTCCCCCAAGCAGAACTGCATCCAGAAGGACTGCTGGGTTATCACCCAGCTAATCCCATACACCCTCTGGCCACAACGGCATCAAACAGCTTGTTGTGCCGGAACTCTTGAGCTTTGTGCCTCCTTCAGTGTATTTCCCTCTGCCCTCCCACACCCACCCCAGATGCACACCAATTTCCACAGCCTGCATCTGTGCAAGACCCTGGGTACAAGCAAAACATGTTCTTGTTCCCTCTCTAATACCCTTCCTCCCCTAAGACTCCCTTTACCTCTCATTCTTCATCCCCACCTCTGTCATTCCCAGGATTTGGGAAGTGAGAAAGAGGGCTGAGCGTAAGGATTGCTGCATAGCCTGCACGGGTCTGGAGCAGCTGTCTTTTAATCTCCTGGCCTTGGAGGATTCATCCCGATATCCTGATTACAACTGCTTATCTGTCAGCTCGGCTTGGCTCTCACTGTGAATTTCAGTGGAGAAAGCTCTCTCTACAATTCACTTTTCCTAACAGCATGCAGAGTCCTTGGTTCAGGAGGGTCTGGTGGGATTTCTTGTCTCCCCGTGTTGCTGACCCTGCGGACAGCCAACATAAAGCCTTTTCTCTGGTTTTAAAGGAAAAGCTCCTTTTCTAAATTGCCAAATATTTGAAAACATTTATTAAAAAACAAAACAATTAAAAAAAAAACACAACAAAAAAACACTAACCTAATAAAACAAAAAGCAAAAAATTCAATTAAAACCTTTAGTTGCATACACCAGCTTTTGCAGTGGTAAAAGCATTGCTGGTTTTCTACTTCAGCTTAGAGATCTAAGCAGCTGAATACCTATAGAACTCCAGCTAGCCTTTGAATCTAAAATGACTGAAATAGCAGCAACGACACCCAGCTGGAAATTCAGCTAACTCAGAAATAGCACCACCAAACTCTAGCCCAGTCTGCTGTCCAGCTCTTCTCCAGCAAAATGGAACTGAAACTATTGCTACAACAGAAGAGACCCTCTTCAATTTTGCTGCTGGAAATAGCAATTACCTTTCAAATACCTGCAGACACTCCTGAGAGTCCTTTGATGCTGAAATGCCCAGTGATTTTCCAGGCCAAGCCAGCAAACCCTTGAGAATTTGAAGCTCATGAGTTTACTTAGGCTTCTTTTACATTTGTTCCCAGCTCAAAGCCTCTTCATCTTTCATATGGAAGGATGTCACTTTGGCCTGTTAACATATTCAAATTAGGAGCTACCTTGCTTTCATTTTGATTGATATCATATAAATATCTTCATGTCAGGTAATGTAGAGAGTGAAAGACACATTTTTTCCCATAGGGAAGACAAGGCTTGAAGATTCTTTCTTAGTATAATGTCTCTGCCCAAAATGGTATTAAATTGTTTGAATAGTGAATAAAATCTCTGCTGTAGAGGATGTAAAAAAGACCTGGACTAGGTCCATTACTTGAAAGAAAAGTTGCATTATACTCTTTTGGAGAAAAAAAGATATAATGATGGAGTGAAGGCTGGTTTGGGTAGTTTATTACACAGATACTTGATTACTTGTTTTCCCTTCTCTTTTTTTTTCTCCTTTCCCCTTACTGATGCCTGAGTACACAGACTTCTTTATCCACATGCTGTTGCCCCACTTGTAAAGTGAGTCAGCTGGGCTTGTTTGTACCTGTACATTCTTACCAATATCTGACAGTGCATAGCATCAACCTTCATTAAAGTCCTAACTGCTGAACAGCAGTGCATATGTTCAGAATTCTTAGCAACATTACAGAAGTGAATAAAAACCAGCCA
The DNA here is from genome assembly GCF_034315485.1 of Pezoporus occidentalis. Taxonomy (NCBI): domain Eukaryota; kingdom Metazoa; phylum Chordata; class Aves; order Psittaciformes; family Psittacidae; genus Pezoporus; species Pezoporus occidentalis. Next base: position 3,764,635 of record NW_026913554.1, read on the forward strand.
GTGTGGTGGTCTGTTGGCCTGAGAACATGCAGCACTTCCCCAGTCACTGGCATACACATACAAATTTAGACCCTAGACGAAAACAAGTTTATGTGGCAGAATTCCACCTTCATGCATGCAAAGTACATTTTAACAGCCTATGCTTCAGTTACCAGATATGCCTAGCAGCTGGATGCTGAAAGAGTGTGAAACTCAAACTCTACACAAAAGCCACAGGGGAGTACTCAATGAGTATTTTCTAAGTGAACAGCACAAATAAAATTACAAGTAGAAACCACAGTTACCCTAACACAAATCCCTATCTCACCACCACACAAAGCCCTCATCAGCCATCCTCTGCTTGCCTTTTGTTTCACCCTGATTTTTAATAGCAATAAGGGATGAGTTGCTTTACACTGATCCATCTGACTGTGATTGGGATATAGACTAAGTTCCAAAGGGACCTCATAAAAGTACATTATATGAAAATGTTCTACCCAGTACGGTTTTGTTTGCTTTGTTTCTTTTCCTGTGGAAATAAACATCATGTAAAGGTGACATCTATCTATTTTTCATCTTGTTCCCAAACCCCATTAGATTATACACCCACTGGAAGATATGGTCTAAAGCTCTCAGGGGTAGGGCTCCAAAGACTGATGACATTCTTAGATGTTCTGTGAAAGTAAGTGATAATGATAAAAAGAGAAGTTTAATTTAGTGTAACTTCAGGTGTTAGACTAGATAGAGAATTCACAATCCCAGACTGCATTTTCTTAGGCCTCAAAGTTGCTCCACTGCAAACTCAAATCTGTAGGACAAGCATTCACTTTAATTCTCTTAAAGACACAGACGGGCAAATTCAGGAACAATGTACAACTGAAATACATTACAGAAATCCTTCCTGAAAGGTTGGTGCTGTGCTTATCAGACTGTTTGTTTCACATGGTAAAAGATACATGCATGCATGATAGCAATAAAACCAGAAATTGTACTGCCCTTCAATTCCTGGTGGAGTGGTAGAATGAGTTAGTAAAAAGGCTGAAATTAATTTCCATCTCCACTGTACACTTTCAGCAGAATTGTTTATTAAGATGGTGGGACTGTCAGAGAGCAGACTCCTGCAAGACAGCGTATTCATGAAAGCTGTAATCATGTAGGTGATACCTAATCATACATGATTATCTAGTCTGAGTAGGGAATTGAATGAGGTCAGTGAAAAACAACCGAGCTGTCACTGTTGGAAATAACTCTGGATCCAGCCATCATGTGTTGTTCGGTCTAAATTAAATTGAATTAAATTATAACAGGTTTGGTATTTTAGACAGAAAAACTGAGAAAGCCAGGACACGGGTCAGTGAAAACACCTGGACAGGAAAAGCCAATTTAATTATATCAATAGTAGGAAAGCTATTAGGACTGTTTTGGGGGGAAACAGGGACTAACCAGCAGGATTTCAAGATAAATTACCTATAAAGAATATAAAAAGCTATAAAATCCTGAAAAAATATAGATTCCAGAATACTGTCTTTAAAAGTATGGTGATATTTCTATTATATTTAATTTCTGTTTATATTTAATATTGGGTTTCTATTTAATAAAATAATAACTAAAAAAAAACCTTGTAACATAGTGAGAGTCAGCAATTATCCTGTAAGGGAATGGTTTGAGATTGGCTAGCTCAAACAGGTTTCAGAAACTCAGTGGTTTAAAGTGACCCACACATCCTATGTGTGTATGTCTAGATGTATTAATTGTCTTGCTGATGATTACATGCATCCAGGATGACACCGGCACAAGAAAAGGGTGAGAGGCAGTAACAGTGGGAACTGATTCCTCCAGACCAGGAATAAATCCCTAGCTATCACTACTAAGCTGATACCCGGAAGCAACCACGCACGCATTGGAGCTGCAAGAGCAAAAGAAGCCAGCTCCATGGAAAACAGCCCTCAATCCATTTATTGTGAAGACTGTGAGCTTTATTTCTCTGTCAGCGCTTTCTCCTCAGCAGTAGGGGAGCACAGGCACTGCTTCCAGGCTCACACCTCCAGATGAGCCCAGTTCCTCAATGGCCTACCCTACCGTGTCCCACCTGGTATTAACTGGTACCAATGATGTGATCATGAGGGAGTGGGGGCATAAGGAGCAGTAGAGGGGATATCTGGGAAATCAGGAAGCAGCTGGGGGTTAATCTGCAAGACTGAGGAGATGGATTGGCAGCTCCTGAAAGGAGAGGCATCTCTTCAGTCGTTAGATGGAAGATGGATACAGCACATGCGTCTGGTTTTATGACCTCTTTTTTACTTCTCACATTCCTAAAAGATAAGTACTAGTAGCTGAGGGGCTCAGTACTGGTCTTTGTCAAGCTTGGTTAGGAAGGATATTTGGATGTTGGTGAGAAGTGTAGCATAATCCATAGGAAAGTTTGAGTGAAGTGAAAAAAAGGCAGTAAACAGCAGAAAATGTAGTAGCAGTAAATGTTGGGGGGGAAATAACTTCAAGGTTGCAGTGAATGGGATTTAGTCTTCAGGCTTTCCTCTTCCAGCTTGGATTTATATTCACTCGATAAGGATATTCCTCCTTCTGGAGTATTTGGTAAATGCTTGTTTCCTTACGGTTTACTTTATCCAAGAAATGTAGTGGTTTGAAAAAGATTGAGATGAATTGAACTGTGTAAAATGACTTATGAGTGGTAACTGAAGCCTCCTTTAGAGCTGAAAATGATTTCTTAAAATAAGAAAGTAAAAAAAAAAAATCACAACACACCCCCCCCCCAAAAAAAAAAAACCAACCAAAAAACCCAACACCCCACCACAAACAAAAAACCTTGATGCACTTCAAGATATTTCCAAGCTACTTGAAAATAGCTCAACACTTCTCTGTATAAACCTGATGGGGAAACTATGGAAGGATTGCTTGCTCTGTAGTTACTGCACTCCATGATTAAAGCTTTGGCTTTTTTTTATTTGAAGCCTACTTCCAGTTGCTCTTGGCTACTTAAAGTAAAATGTTTTAGTTTAAGTAGCATCCTAACTGATGTGCCTGGGCAGAATGAATTTGGTAAATAAGATGGATAGATTGCACTTGTAATTCCTGAACTGCAGTTACGGAAAGGAATTTTATCAGGCAGCTCTGAAGCATGACACTTGTAAAACTGTGTATACAAGGTTATCTGGTGGAAATGCTGATACCCCTATAAAGTACATTGCTATGTGATGGTGATGTGGAGGAGGGATGACTGTTATTTGCATGGGTTGTTATAGCCCAGGGCTCCCCATGAGCTTGAGTAGTGCTGCACCTAACCACTAATGCACTGTGGCAGCACTTGTTTGAGGAGAGCTGGAAGCCTGGGCAGAGGAAGGAAAACCCTGCGTACCCAGATGGAAGGGCAGCTTCTAGCTGTTGTCTGTCCTCAGACAATACTGTAAAGGCAGACAGCTAGCCGTACTGTCTCTATAAGGACTGAAGCCTTGAGAGGGAGGATAAAAAAACAAACTATTTTTTCAATGTCTCTTTCCATTTGCATGCTGCACAGGTGACATCTTGGTTTTAAAATATCACAGTAAATAGTACCCTAACCCTAACCTCCAAATCCAAGCAGTCATGATGCAAGCTTCCTTACCAGCTTACTCCAAACTGTTCATTCCCCTTCTACTTCTCCCCACCATAGCTTTTCTGAGCAAGGTAAATGCTATACCCAGTGTTGTAGTAAATTCCATTTCACCTCTAATGTGTAGTACATCTATCTGAGTGTTGGGATTGACAATTTTGTCAAGAGCTTATGCTTTTCCTGATAGTGAGACCCCTTTGGAAAGCTGCAATTGTTTCCTTGAGATGTGGTGCTGGGAGTAGGAAACCTGAATGTGTGTGCTGGTGCAGAGGTGATAGCAAAGCTGACTGATATCCTGATTTATGTGGCAATGCATGTGCTTCTCAAAGGAAAGCCACAGTGAAAGGCCTTGGTTCTGCACTTAAGTGCCTGCAAGAAGGAGGAGAGGGGGACAGGGAGATGCTGAAACTGCAGAATATTTCTTACTGTCTGTAATTCATAAAAGTTCAAAGTTCTCTTGTATGAAGAGATTGCCATCTACCACAAATCTTAGTCTTGACAAAAGCATAGTGAGGCTCAGAAGATACAAAACTGTTATATGACCTAAAGTCCGATGGAGAAATAGAGAATGGGGAGAGATTGATGGTAGTGATAAACTGATCAATGAGGATTCTTGTAACTGGAAGGGCTATGTTCCAAAAAGACAAAGGGAAGAAGCTATACCATAATGTCCAATTTACAGGTTTCAAATATTAGTTACTAAGACAAACATATTGGTAAGAATCATCATATGGAGACCTTCTGCCAAGACAGGTGGGAAGAAAATCTCAATAGTGAAGCAAACTTGGTTTTGCATGCACCCCCACGAGGATCAAGAAACCTTGCTCCTCTGATTAGAGCCTTGTACAGCTATCAGTACTCTCTACATAGCAGAAATGTGCTGACAAATCAAGAGAAATGGAATATATTTAGATCACCAAATAAACTCATGGGCTAAGCAGTGGGCTTGATCTGATGAATGCAAGGTCAGCTTTTAATGCAGATGAGAATACTGATTATCCTGTGATTACCAGGCTTTGGTATTTCAGTGCACATAAATCCGCACCCATCTGAAGTCTGAAATGAATAATGAAACTCACAGGGGTTTTTTAGGCCTTCTGTAAGGGATATCCATGTTTTATTTTCAGGGTATGGTTACAGTTTTGCTATAAAAAGAGGAAAAAAAAATCAAGACATAAATGCCTTGATTCAGTTCAAAGCCATTCAGTTTCTTCCATTCTTAAGTCTTCCTGCAACTAATTTTCCTTCCCTCCAGCAGCAAAGCACTCCAAATGTTCTGCTTTTAGTATGTTAATGCATAGAGTTTAAGTTGGAAATTGCTCCACTATCAATTATGTGAGTCGACTTGAGGAAAGGAGACAAAGGAACCGAATGCCAAATAACTGCCTGACTAGGAAGGTAGAGAAGGGGGGGAATGGGTGGGTGCAGCCTTCGAAAGCCAGTGAGCATTTAGATAAAAGCACCAAAGGAGTTTTGTCTCTCTATTATGGAGTCAGCTTGTGCTTGGAGAGCATCAAACTGTCCTGAAGACACCTGGGTGCAAACCTGCTTGGTGGGAGGAGGATGCAAGGCTCAGTTTAATGCAGCTGATGATCTGGCACCTGGGGTGTGTGCTGGCTGCCCCTTCTTGTTTTCAAAGGAGTAGGATGAGTGTAACTCCTGCTCTCATTAGCAGCCTTGATTAAATTAGAATTGTTGGGGTTTCTCCCCCTCTGTAGGAAAACCACCTGCTTCAGTAACTTATTTGTACTTTGTGAAGAGATGGCTTTGTTCCAAGGCACTCCTGGACACAGGGATTAGAATGGTGCAGGTTGTCTTGACCTTGTGCAAAAAGCAGCATGCACTGGTGCCATACTTGAAATACAATGCATCCCTGTAGTGGCAGATGTATATGCTGATGTGTGATGTTAAGTTGCTATAGTATCTGAAAGTCACAGACCATTAGTCAGGTGACAGTTTGTGCCTAGATACTGCTGTGATTGATGCGCTAATAAATACCTGAGAGGAAAGGGTAGGGAAGGGATGGACTGATGGAAATTACCTTATCCTGAGAGTTGCCAGACACTCATGCTGGTCATAAAAATTAAGGACACTAAAAAATTAATTTGTATTCAGCTAAGGATTCAGTACTATAAAAAGAGGAACTAATGAAGTAGAAGCTCCCTGTTTTCCATCTTAACATCAGTATATTAAGCAGTTGATAAAATCCAATATAGGAGGAAAAATGCCATCCTCCAGTGTATGGAGCGCCTTCAGTATACAACAGAGAGAGCCTGTCTAAGGCTTAAGGTGTTAATTGAGTCCAGAGTCCCAATCTAACTTCTTCCTGTAAACTTTTTATTGTCACTCTGGTAGTCATTTATCCTCTCTGTTCCTCTTTCTAAAATTAATTTACCCATTTCCAGAGGTACTGAGAGTAGAAATGTAGCTATTCATGCTGGAAGTGCACTGACCACTATGAATCAATACTGAATTCAAGGTCTGCGCTAGCAGAAGACACCTAAGTTACTAAGATAGAAGGACACAACAGCATTAGTCTCTGTCATGATGGTCCTGCATTAGGCATTTGATGCTAATTGCCACCAGGTACTAGAAAGTAATGTCATTTTGTAAAAGGAATGGAAGGACAGGGTTTCTGCTGACTTCCTCAATGCTGGCATGTCCTTGCTGTAAGGAAAGTGCCTGGGGCCCAGGGAATTTCAACAGTTTCTCCTTAAAAAAATGGAACTACTTGGCTCCTCTTTCCTCTCTTAGCCTGGGAAGGGAAACTTCTGAAATAGGTTTGCAAGAAAACAGTGCCCTTTTGCTCAGCACACATGGTAAGTCTCAGGATGAGAATGGAGGGTTTGGCTTGTCTTAACTATATAGAATAAAAAGGAATTGCTAAAAGCATAATATCATGAATCCTCTGCTGCCAAATTCTAGAGAAATGAATGACTGAGGCCAGGGTTTTCTTTGGAGAGAAGTGGTCATGAATCTAGAGTGTTTATTCTCCACCCTGCCCTTTTCAGAGCACCTCTGCAACAGGGCAGGGAAGACTTTAATGAAAGGTCCTCCTGCAAAACTTTGTGATTGATAGAAGGCAGGTGTCATTGACATGTCATGTTACAACAGCTTTGTATGTATCCAAAGGGAATATAGATGCTGTTTATTGAAGGAAAAAGGTTTACTATTTCGGTATCCTTGCCAAAAATATGCAGTATTAGTGATGGTTTGCTTGCTGTCATAGAGCAGCTGGTAATATTGGGAAACCAAGTCATCTGTTCCAGTCTTGGCTGCTTTGATGCATGTTATTACTAGACATGTGTGCTCAGAAGTGACTTGATTTGTTTCAGGTGTCATGTGGAAGAGGAATGTGAAAGGGCTCATGTTTCTAAAACTTATTTTATCTATTATAAAATAGAGTAATACATAATACATAATTCATAACACTGCATTGGAACCTGATTTTTAGCCACACATGTATATCCTGACTGAGTTTGGAGCTGCTGCATATTTCTGTGAAAGCTATTCATGTTCTGCATTTTGTGGAAGTGGCTTTCACCAAGCTTTGTTTTCATTTTCTGATGAATTCTACATTAAATGAAATGAATAAATGGCTTTCTCTAGCATGTCTATACCACAGGCTCAATCATAAAAGAGATATTTTTCTCACATCTAGATTAGGTAAAATAGCCAGAAGGAAGGAATCTGGTGAGTGACCTATAGATTTTTAATATTTTTGTTTTTTTTTTCTCCAGACAAATGTATCCTTTTTCGCTTCATGATCTAGTGAGACATCCTAGTTTTCATGTAGACTGTAGTCTAGATGTTTTTATCTGGTCTTGAAGACATCTGCCTGAGTTTGCCAGCTGTCTGTCATGATTGCTTTCAGTTTTATCTCTGTCAGCTGTCTTGATAGATATTGCTCAGATGCTGTCTCTGACTGCATCTTGGACTAATGCTGCTTCTCTGTCTGTGCTAATTAATTCCACATTCAGTGCCAAATTGTCTTAGTTTGGGTAAGTTATTTTCAGTGAAAACCTTCCCTAGTTTAACAGCGTTTGTCCAAGTGCCCTCAGATATCTCTTTTTCAGGTGGCAATTATAGAAGTTGTGTCCAAATAGCTTGTAGCAGTTTTTAAAATGGAATCTTTCTACCTCGTCTTTGGCCAAGGTCAGGATTTCATGAGACTTGAGAGTCTTAGTAGACTGTCATTTAGATCCTACTGTAGATCACCTAGAATTTCCTAAGCTGAAACTGGTTGTATCCTAGAGGGTCTTTGATAGGAGCTGTGAGCACTGGATTATTGCCTAAGGAGATAGAGCACTAATCCTACCATAAACAAGAAAACAATCTGTGTATAATAATCTGCTATTAGTTAGCGTGATTAGTCATAAATACAGTTGATAGAGGGCTTGCATGGCTTCTGTGATAGAAATGTATATTTTCTAATACTACAAAGAGGAAAAGCAGAGAGCCAGTTCAAAGGCAGCTTTGCAATAACTTCTGGTAGCAATTCTGCTGCTGCTTTGCTTTGAGGACTAAGTGTAATGGCCTGTATTTTCTCTAGCACCTGTCTGCTTGAGAAGAGCAGAGGATCTGTCAAAACTAGTCTGTCACCTGTATTTTGATTCTTAAGTCGATGCTCTTGGGAAGGACTGCAGCTTCTGTGCTCCATCTTGTCCATGTTAGATGGAAGCCTCTACAGTGTGTTTTTGTTCTGGGAGTATGTTTTCCTTCTTGCCAGCACTGGGCACCCCTGAAAGGGAATATGTCCTGTCCTGTGAAGAGCCTTAGGCATACTTAGCATGGGGAGTTGGCTGCTATTTATCCATCCTGTGCTGCTATGTACAGGCAGACAGGAGATCTGCAAAACTCCTTATAGTTTCTGGCCCAGAATGTCATGGCTTAAGCCCAGCCGGTAACTCAGAACCACACAGCCTCTTGCTCACTGCTCCTCTTTTTCCCCACCCTGCTCCCAGAGGGATGGGGAGGCGAATCAAAAGAATGTAACACCATGGGTTGAGATAAGAACAGTCCAGTAACTAAGGTATAACACAAATCACTACTGCTACCATCAATGATAATAATGATAAGGGGAATAACAAGTGAGAGAATATAAAACTAAAAGGTAAAAAGTTAAAGAAAACAATAAACACACATGATGTGCAATACAATTGCTCACCACCAGCTGACTGATACCCAGCCCAACCCTGAGCAGTGACCTGGGCCTTCTGGGAAACTCCCCCCAGTTTCTATACTGGGCATGATGCGCTGTGGTATGGATTGCCACTTTGCCTAGTTTCGGTTAGGTGTCCTGTTTCTGCTTTCTCCCAGCTTCCTGTGCCTCTTCTCACTGGCAGGGCATGAGACTGAAAAAGTCCTTGATGGAGGTAAACATTACTTAGCAACGACTAAAAACATCTGTGTGTTATCAGCATTGTTCTCAGACTAAAGCCAAAACACAGCACTGCACCAACTACTAAGGAGAAAAAAACCCTGCTACAGCTGAACCCAGGACACAGGATATTTTGTGTGTTGTTTTTGTGTGTGTGCTCTTGGTTTGAAAAAGGTCATTTGTGGATAAACGGACAGGTCATGCATAGCTCTTTGTAGAAGGCCACAGATTTGCATACCACACATGCACCAAAGCAGGAAAAAGTGCTATAAAGAAGCACCAGAGATGTCAAAAGGCTCATGGAATAAATAGGATACCTGGTCTTGTCCCATGTAGTCTCCACTGTAGCAAGATATATCAAAAGGACCTTTGCTATGAATGTAGAGCAGATGGGATACCCACGCTGGGAATATCCTCAGGCTCGCACTAACGTAGGTGCAGCCAAAGTAGTCTATTTTCAAGGATGAGATTCCTGGAAACACAGGAGTGTTCCTTATTGTGAAATATAAGATTTAGAATCCCAGTTCTACTGCATAAAATCCAAAGGAAGATAAATCCAAAAGGAAGGTGAAGTAACCAGATCTTAATTCTAAATTTAGTTTTAGCTAAAGATTGGCTTGGTTCCTCACAGACTTGCCAGAAAAATTGCAGGGTTATTTTCTGTTTATCTCAAAAGCAGCAGCCAAACCCAGATTGAACTTCTAATGTGCAGGAAAAATGCTGGTGATCAAAGGCCACATTTGAATAGGATTATTTTCTTCTTATGGTGAAGAAGTACTGATCATGTAGACTGCAGTCAAGGAGGGGGGAGGGAGGGGGAAGGCAACATGCAGGTCATAATTTATTCTTAAGAGAACTTGCATTGGATTGCAAAATCATCATGTGGGCTTCACTTTGCAAACCAAGAGAGTTTCAAACTTAGTACTGGGTGAAGAGCCTACATTTGGGCAATGCTGTGCACCTCACTGCTCAGAGCATCCCTTATTCCTTCTTTCCTTTCATTTCTGCTCCTTCCCTTTCTTTCCTGTGTGTACTAAATGTGGTGTGACATCTGTAATTATGTGTAGCTGGAGTGAATGAACTGGTGTGATTCATACAGCACTTCTAATTTTTGCTAGGCAATAGCCTTCTGTCCCTGAATGTCAACAACAATCAGTGCATTTTTAGACCATAAACACAGAAATACATATGGAAATATGTATATATGGAATGGGCAGAAAACATGACATATTAAGATTTTTGCTGCGTTAGTCAGCGAAATAGCTTACATTTTTCTCAGTCTTGCAGCAGTATGAGATTTTTCCATGCATACAATCCATTGTCAAGGCTAATGACCCAGTCAGCTTCATCAGCTCACAAGTGCTGTAGAATAATTTAACATGTTATGAACTGCTGTAATTTTAAGTAACCTATTGCTTAATTTATACCTGTTGGCCTCTAGGATAACATCAGTTTTTAAAGGTTATAAGGAGTATTACTTCAGCTCTAAAAAGGCATTGCCTAACCCAATTTCATGACTAGGAACTAAAGCAATATATATGTGATTTTTCTTTTTGTCTGCTAATTGTGTAACACCCTATTGCAATTATGTTGTATTTAAGATAGTACAGACCATGATGAATGAACTTGTTTGCTCCAACTTTAAGTTCCTTTAAAGGTAAAGTGCTCAAGTTGGCACTGCCAATTGTTTTAGAAACCGAAATGCAGCAGTAGCCAATACAGAGTAAGGAGGTCCTAACCAGAGATTAAATGCATGTTTGTTCTTCCTCTTGTCTTGTAAATCGGATAAGCCTGAATCACTATATATGCTTGTGCAGATGGAGAGGAAACAAATGTGTTCTGTTGTTTTATGTGCCTAGTGCTGTTTTACAGCTCGGAAAAGATAGCTTAATTGAGACTGTCTGTGTGTGGCATTCCCCATGTTTAGTGTTCTGCCAGCTTGTGGGAAGGACCTGTGGTTTCTTGCCAGACCAAACATCACAGAAGAATATCAGCTTCCCCAAACACAAATTGTATCATGTTTTCTTGGCCTCCACCATTTGAGAAGAGTGTATGCTCCCTAGCATTTTGAATGTTGGCATCATGATTGCTTTGCTTACAAGGACTGTTTCTTATTAGGCCTAGCTGGTGAGTTGCATTTTCTGTAATGAGCAAGACTCTAAAATCTCTGCCAACAAGTACTGTCAGCAATGCCTGTAATCCACTGGCCGTAGGTGTGTTGTGTGTGTCACATTGTCATCACAAAATCACTCTCCCTGCAGGCTCTCTGTGGCCATCCACATCACCCTGGTGGGTTGGGCATTGAAGGAGATGAGCCATCCCTGTGTGATTTGTGGTGACAGCTGAGGTGTGGAAGAGGTAACTGTCAGAAAAATCACAATGAATCTTGCAGCAGGAGCAAACAGCATCTTTAGTCTGCATGGGTACATCTGGTAGCATGCTTCTAGAAGGAAAACAATACCTATCAAAATTAAACATGGTTTGAACACTATTTCATCACAAGTAACTGCTTTCCAATGGGACAGAGGAATCGGTGTTCTCTGATGATGGTATCAGAAATGCTAGCCAGCTGACTACGGTTTAAAAGCCAACCTTTGCTACAGCAGCATCGTATCTGATTAAGGCATTACATAGTCTGTGGAACTCACTGTGCTGCTCTGTTTCTGACCCATCACCAGGCAGACCTGCTGGTGACCTGGTCTGTGGGACTCCTCCTAAAACACTGCTCACTGAGGCAATTTCCATGCAGCACACTGTGCGGAGCTTTGCTCTTCAAGGTGCTTTTGACGGCTGTGAGCTGCAAATCTGAGTGTGCATAGCTCTGCACTAATACATGAGGTACACTTTAGACAGTGTTTTGGCTGATTTTGTATGTTTGTGCGGCTGGTAGGTCTGGTTTTGATCTGTTCACTTACAGTGGACGTTTTGGTTCTAGATAAAGCTGCAGGAAACAGCCACTGAAGCTAATGGCCCATTTGCAGAGTATAAAACACCATTATGTGGCACAATATGTTCCACACCGGATTTTTGTCACTGGTATGTACATTGAGCATCCCTGTACTTCATTCATGAACTTATTGGGGTTGATATGCTTGAAACTTGGCAGTTTTGATGTATGCCCAGACTGTATTCCAGTGCCATTGGGCTGTATCCTTGACACATTGGCTGGTCTTTTTTCCCCCTTCTTGGAGTCTATCTGCCCTGCAGCCTGGATGTATCACCTGCTGAGAGTGGGTCTCAAAGGGCTTTTACTGGTGTGGGTAAATATGGCAGAATAAAGCCTTATTAGTCTTGCATACTCCATTCTTCACAGCTTTAAAATTTGAATCTGCAATTTCTAACCCACTTTGCCTTCATGCTTTTCTGTAGGGTAGTTTTGGCAAAATACCAACAATGGCCATGACTGTCTGTTGGTTTGGCACAGCTGTATTCACAGTGGTCTTCCCAAAACAACTGCAATATTTAGAAAAATGCACAAGAAACTTGACACTGTTCATTGTTACATATTTTTGCACAAAGTGTGACATGGAAAAGATTTTGCTCTGTTTTTTTTTTTTGGTTTAGGAACTGTGGGAATTTCCAGTCTTAAGTGACAGTTTCTCTTATTACTGTGTAAAAAAACATTTCATAAGTCAGCAGAAACAGTCAAAAATCCTATTTGAGTAATTTTAACAATAGCAAAATGATTTTTGTCAGTCCTACATTTTCATAGAAACTACAAAGGATTCTTTCTAATTACAAAACTGCTTGTTCATTCAAGTGGGAAGTGGCCTGATCCTGTTTAGCCAAACTGGACTTGCATCTGAAGGACAAAAAAAACCAGCTTGCACATAGTAGGGGTTCTCCCATCCAGCCAAAATACGTTTGCCCCCAATACTTCCTCTTCTTGACCCTATTGTTGTTCTCCTGGAAGCCCCAGGCCTCTCATCTGGGAACTGTTTGAACTGTATCCCCAGTCATTTCAGCATCATTGAAGCAAAGCACAGACTGATCTTTTCCGAGCTCTGTGGGCTTTCTTTTCCGAAGGGTTTGCAGAATGCCTGTTGAACTGGAGCCTACAAGGATGCTTGGAAGGGACTCTTCATCAGGGACTATAGCAATAGGAGAAGGGGGATTGGGTTTCAACTTAAACAGGGGAAGTTCAGGTTAGATATAAGGAAGAAGCTCTTTACTACAAGGGTGTGAGGCACTGGAACAGGCTGCCCAAAGAAGTGCTGAATGCTCCATCCCTGGCAGTGTTCAAGGCCATGTTGGACAGAGCCTTGGGAGGCATGGTCTAGCGTGTCCTCCCCATGGCAGGGGGGTTGGAACTAAATAATCTTCAGGTCCTTTCCAACCCAATCCGTTCTATGATTCTAAGCAAGCCCTGCAATGCAGCCATTTATGTGTGTATCAAAGGCAGGAGGTATTAGATAGGTATTGAATTCTTGCTGTGATCACCAGCCTCTGGAAGGCTTTCAGTCTCCAGGAGGTGGTACTTATGAAGGTGAGCACCAGTTTTTGCTGGTCTCACTGAGAAATACATAAGATCCTTTAGCAAGCAAGAGGTTAACTTCATGCTAAATTTATCTACAATCAGTGCAAAGTCTTTACTTTTCAATATATTACCATAATGTCCACCACAGACTAAGCTGTTCTGTGGCAGTCTAGCAGTTGCTTCAGTTGTATTTCAATTGACTGTCCTCTTTATGTTGAGTGATACTGTGCTGGATTACTCCTGCCAAGTGAGATGCTGCACTATACTGGGACAGTTTCTCATCTTGAAGGTCCTTTTCACTAAATACCATGTTTCCATTCTGCCCTCCAAGTAGTCATCTTGGTTTTGACAGCTCCTTGAGTTTCCTGGCTACTGGTCCCAAGCTATGCTGACTGGGCATCCTCTCCCATGCAAATACTTATTAGTTTCCTAAGCATACGTCAGTCTGGCTAATTAGGCCTGTTCTGTAGATGGGAGGACTGCTAATTGGTTATTTCTAATCAGTGAGGGGCTCAGAAATGGTATGACCTATAACCAGAATTTTATCCTATGTTGGGGGTTTCTGCTCTAACCTCTGGAACAGAATGACAAGTTATTTGAAAGATAAATATTTCAAATGCACGGAAAGGTCACTTGAAGGAATTTGACTGTACTGTAAGTTACCACTTCAGGGAATACAGAGAAAATGACCTCTTTGCCATGGAGACTGTGTTGAAATATTGCCAAGCTTTGAAATATTCAGATGACTGGTCAGCTGCCAAGAACTTGTTATTCATGAAACGCTTAGCATATACAAGCTGTAGAGCTATTACGGATCTTAATGAACTACAATAGAGACTTTTGCTCAAAAGACAGAGGAAGCAGTTTGTCCTACCAGTTCCTTTGTTTCAGTACAGTTCTACAAACATGCGACTAGAAAATCAAGGGCTTTCATTTGGTTTGAGTGACTGGCTAACTTGGGGTGCTTGTGTACGCAGAAAGGGTTTTGCTGTGCAGGTAAGTTATCTGCCATGTAACTCATTAGATTACTTGATTAGATTTTGCCTGAGCCTCCATGCCACTGGAGCCATCCTTACTTAAGGCTGTTCTTCAGCTGCTCAGTTTTGAATTTGTGATCAATACAGCCCCAGCTTCTGTCAATTCCCAATCCGGCTCTCCTGTCTTTGCACGTTTCACAAACTGCAAAACACTTGATTACCTGGAGGACCATGCCCTGCTGCTCTGTCTCTCACTTCTGGTTTACTCAGCCAAGCAGCTTGCTGCTTTACCACTAATTGCAAGGCAAGACACCACTAAAGCCACTTGCTTTCTGGAATCCAAGCTCTGCTCCATGCATTACCTACCGTTCGCATACTTGGTGATCACCAGAGCTGAAAGGCTGCTTTTACCATTGGTCTTCCATACAGGTTGGATTTGTTTCTCTTGAAGCATTCACAATTCAACCGTGGGGTTTTTGGTATGAAATTGAGAACTGCAGGTGACCCCCTAGTCAGAGGTTCAAACCATTCCAGTCTCACAGAGAAAAGTCCTTGTCTCACTTTCTGCTGGTTTATGGTCACTAAGCTAATTCTGAAAAGGACAGAAAGCTGTCTGACATTTGCAGCAAGAGACTTGGTGAGTTTTCCGAGTTGGAAACCAAACGGTAGCTTAAGGCTTCCACGGGCAGAAGTAACTTCAGTGAGGAAAACATATCCTCAGATCGGGCACTAATTCTGGGGGTTGATTTTTCTCCTCCTTGTTTGAGAAATATGGCAGGACTCTTCCTCACCCCTCAGACACATCTGCACATCCACACACCCCACCGTCGTTCCCCATTTCACGTGAGCTCCGCGAAGACTCGGGCTGCGCGCAGAGATTTCCCGGGCTCCTGCTGCCCCCTAATGGCAGCCTTGGGGCCAGGGCTAGCCCCGGTGGGCTTCGGCGAGGGGTGAAACCCAGCCCCTTCCCTCGCTGACATGCACTGTCTTGCTCCTGCAAGTCACTGCAATAGGGGAAAATGTGGGTATGCATGTAATACACACCCCTGATCGATATTTTTATGTATACATATATGTGTCAGCATGAGCTGGCAGTGTGTGCTTGTAGCCCAGAAAGCCAGCTGGACCCTGAGCTGCACCACAAGAAGTGTAATCAGGAGAGGGGATCCTGCCCCTCTACTCTGCTCTGGTGGCAACCCACCTGGAGTACTGCATCCAGATCTGGGGCCCTCAGCATAAGAAGGGTGTGGACCTGTTGGAGTGAGGCCAGGGGAGGCCACAAAGATGCTCTGAGAGCTGGAACACCTCTGCTATGGAGACAGGCTGAGAGAGCTGGGCTTGCTCAGCCTGGAGAAGAGAAGGCTTTGAGGAGACATTAGAGCAGTTTGCAGTCCCTAAAAGGGGTTTACAGGAAATCTAGAGAAGGACTTTTGACAAGGATATATGGTGACAGGACAGGGGGGAATGGATTTAAACTGACAGAGGGGAGACTGAGATTAGACATTAGGAAGAAATTCTTTACTGTGAGGGTGATGAGGCACTGGCACAGGTTGCCCACAGAAGCTGTGGCTGCCCCATCCTGGCCAGGTTGGATGGGGCATTGAGCAACCGGGTCTAGTTGAAGGTGTTCCTGCCTGTGGCAGGGGTTTGGTGAAACTACATGATCTTTAAGGTCCCTTTCATTCCAAACCATTCCATGATATATAACTATGCATAAATAATTAAATGTATTTAACTTGTACATTATAAATGACCCAGCTCCTGTACGTAGCTGCAGATGAGCAGATGGTGGGTTCTGCCCCTCAGAAGGACACCGTGAGGAAAGGCTGTATGTCTGCATCCACAGGCCTAAAAGGGCTTTGTGCAAACTCTGGTGTACCCACACAAAATGCAGCGTGGTAATATGGAATGTTGTCTCTGAAGCAGTGGAAGCTTTTGAAGACTGAAGATTCTCTACAGGACTTCCAAGTTAAACTGTGAATTTGGGCATGAAACAGCCTGAGTAAATGTGGCTCTTCATCCTCCTAGTGATAGGAAATCATCCTCTTTGTTGCTTGCACAAAGATCCTCTGTAGCTTCAAGAGAAACCAGATATTTTTGGGAGATGCATTCAGGGGTCAGGAAGAGAAGAAAGGAAGTGGGGAGTGAAATAATCCCACTTCTGCAACTTCTTTTTTCTCTTTTGCAGGTATAGTCAGTAAAGAGCCCCTCGCAAATCTTTGAAATGAATCTTTTTTTATCTTAAGATAATTATTCTCTGTTCTAAAAATCCTCTGATTCTGAGGAAATATTCATTTAAAGCTATGCTGCAGAGATAAAGTTAGTTCAAAACCTTTTAATATAACTCCAATTGGTGTGTGTGAAAACTGTGTAGCCATAGAAAGAGAAGTATGAAGTATGTGTGCAGCATGGATGCTTTTGGCTGGTATTGTCCTGGGCCTGGTATAAGGTAGTGCTGAAGCCAAATCTCGCATCCAAGCAAAACTGAGAGTTGAGAACTTGTGCCTGGCAGCTGGGCAGTGCTGTGAAGTCAGCTATGTTTAATTGTACGCTGTAGTTATCAGCAACCGGGACAACCATCCACAACAATAATAAATGGATCCATTTAGGGCTGTTGGAGCCTTTATGTTAAAGTCATACAGTAAGAGCTTTGATGAGGGGGAGGGAAGTCAGGCCTCAAAAGCTGCAGAGAAAACAGCCACCTTCTGCTGTCTGGGAAAGCTGGCTAAAAGCTCACGTTTCTCATTTGAAGAGATTAGTTTGTTCTGACACACACACACACAGGACTCCTGAGGACTTCAGCTGGAGTTATCTGCACATAAGAGTGTGACTAATGTGGAGAAGGATTTAAATATTTAAGTCTCTTTAACATAATCTCCATTAATTTTTATGGATTAAGGAATTCTTGGTGTTAAGGCAGTCACAGAGGCTTTTGAACTCCAGGTTTGCTAATTGGTGGATAGAAAATAAATCCTTTTGTATGTCCAGATAACTGTGCACTGTTAGCAAATTAAGGAATTACAGTAAAAACTCTGCCCCAGGTGTTATTTATTGGTCTCTCTTGATAAATGTGTCATAAGTATTGAAGAACTGGGGGGGGATACTTGGAAATGTTTGACAGGCATTAAATTTACAAACTATCAACCCATCTAAGACAAGAAGTTGGAAAGGGATGCTGTCCTGGGGGAACCTGCATTCTGTCCTGAAAACAACACATCTTTAGAGTTGCTGATCAAAAGGATGTGGAAAAAAAGATATTTCATTGTGATGTTACCATCTTACGGCAACAGAAGAAAAACCTGAAGAGCTGCAGGATGGCCTGACAAATGTCATCCTTCCAGGATTCACCTCATCTGGTGGGTGATGAGGGCAAAAGCTGGGATGAGGGCACTTCTTGTTGATGTTCACACAAAACTGCATATGAGTAAGAGTGTGAGGAGGGCAGCAGCTGTGTCCTGGGGGAAAACAGGAAACTGTGTACAATATGCTCCTAGTAGCATGGTCCTGCTGATTGAGAGTCCCTCTATTTGTCGTGCTGGTATTTTTCAGGTAGGGGAAATAAAAAGTCTGGGCTTGCACAGCCCTGCTGCAATTAGGGATATGACCAGTGTGGTACAGAGATTGTTATCAAAATTTGCTGGATCACCTTGTTGTGCCCTGAGCCCAGCCTGTTTGGTGCTTTCAAATACTCAAATGTGCTCAAAGGGAAATGAGGCATTGCTCCAGTAACACCTAGGGGGGACTGCAAGCTGCCAAAAAGTAACTCCATCCTGTGTTATTCAATTAAGCTCTTACGTGGCAAATCGGAAAATACTGTCTGAATTTACTTTGCCTTATCTTCTCTGTGTAACTTGCTGTTGTTACTGCCAACAGCGGTACAAAACATGCTGAACCAGCAGCTGGCAATCTCTCAAATACATATGCTTTCATCTGTTTGAAAATAGTGACTTGGAATTAAGGCTTTCCAGGATCAGAAAGGCTCTCTTTCTGGGATTTATTTAAGATAATACATTTGTTGTAACTGCACATTCTTTGTGCTGCTTTGCCTCTCCAGTTAGATCCTTCTGGCCCTTGCCTCCTGTCTATGAAATCTGCTTCAGCAAACACCTTAGACATTTGTGTCCTACATTTTTAATGTATTCAGTTGGTATGAGATCCCTTCCTGTCCAGAAACTCTGTGAACTAACTGGTCTTAAAACTGTCCATAATAAGAAATCCAGCCATGAGCTGGCATGGAATAAACCCTTTCTTCTACATAGGACTGACCATACTGTTCGGGCTAGGGAAATGCCATATGGGTTCTGCTGTCCCTTTTAAATAATGTATTTTAAACTATGATATTTTTGCCTGCCTATAAAGCTAGCGAAAACTGCTTTTCCTGGATGTCAAAACCAAAATCTCATTAATTTTGTGCTGTCGTTGTAAATAGGCATAAAAAAATATTCTCATTGCATTTCCTCTGGTACCTAGGGAATGTAAGGGGGCAGAGCGCTAGTCAGGTTCAGTACAACAGATGCAAACAAACTGGAGATGATCTGTCTGAAATTGTTCATGGCAAACTGGACATTTGTTTTGCAATTATATACAGATTATTAACACTATGATGAATTTAGTCTAGCTGCTTTTTCATCTCCTGTTCTGTAATGAAGAACTATGATTTCTGCTTTCTTTCAATTTTCTGGCATAGGCTGCTGCATGGAAATAAGCAAAAAAACAATGCGGTGTGACTTAACCTAGTGAGAAATGGCACAATTTACTACCACATATACCTATACCAAGGCTGCTTCCTCTATCTACTCTCAGCACCTACACAGATACCAACACCCTTTCCCAGGTCTTTTGATGATGGGTTTTCAACACTTAAACAAGATGAGGAAAATAAATTTATAAGAGCTTCGGATATCTTAAAAACAACCCCTTTATTCACTTTAGTGACAATCATTAGTTAGGCAGAATGCTTTCACAGGTATTTAATTTAGATTGCAGGTGTTGCTGCTGGATTCACAATGATAGCAGCAGATGAACACAGTGTCAGGGCAATTAACACTTCTTCCAGCAGGTGAATCAACTGTGCCATGTGCTGTTAGACACACTCAGTGTATGCAGAGCAGACTTTCTTGTCACTCCAGCTGCAGCTGGGAACTCAGCAGCAACAGACACTGGGGGTTTCTGTAGGTTCATTTTTCTGCAGCTATTTGAGCCTACCCAGACCATTCCTCCTCTATTTCTGGCTGATCTCAGAGTCTACTGAAAGGCTTTTTCTTTAACCTTCACAGCCCTGAGACCTCTAGCAAATGACCTTTGGATGTAGCAGCTGGCAGCCCAAGAGGCTGTTGCCTCTGCCTTGCTGGCTGCAGGATGCAAGGGTGATAAGTCTACCCCTACACCTGCAGAGGATTTGCAGTAGATGTGCACAGCATTTCTGAACTCTGGGGGATGGGAAAAGTTCTGCTTGAAGGTTCCACCTCCCTTTCCAAATTTCAAGATTCTTTTTCTCTCTTTTTTTTTGTTTTGGTTTTGTTTTTATAAAATGTCTTTTCTCCATTCATTCTTAGATCCTATTTCACAAATTCCTGCGTAGTCAATACCCACCTACAAACGTTGACTACTATCAGGTCAAAACATGAAATATCACAATAACCAGGCTTATAGCTTTATTAATACATTACAAAGGAGCTTTAATTTTGTCATAATATGCTTCAAACACCATTGTTTGAAAGCTAAACCTAGAGTTCAACTTCATTAAGTCAGTCAGAAAGTGTTTAATAGGGTTACCCGATTTGCTTCTGCAGTCTTTAACTGGCTTTGGACTAGCCTTAGAGTGGACAAAGGGCTAATACTGCATCAGGAGCTAACTGGTACAACTTCCTCCTAACACAGTGCCCTTTCAGAATGTCTCACAGATGTCCATTCGAAAATATTTTAAGGCAAATATTTTTTATATACGTTTTTCCCCAAAATGTGGAAAGTGAAAGACTATTCTTGCTTATCCAAGAAGCAACTGAGAATTTTCCTTAAACTGCTTTAAATAACATTGTAAATGTTATTGTCTTTAGGAAGACAATTTTTACACTGAAAACTGTGAATAACATGAATGGAATTTGGAGAAAAGCCATGGGAATCATCAGGAAGGCTGGAAATATTTATCAAGGCAGATTATTATGGTTTAGTGGAACGATAACTAAGGACAGGCATGACTTACACAAACAGTGGAAGGAGATAAAAGCTAAGAAAGTGGGCTGCTTATCGTAGGAGGGCCAAGTCAAGGAAACAAGTCTTGAGTTATAATGGTTATTTTTCTGACACAAAGACTTGAAGGTGAGGTGGAAGTATGGAAGCTGAACAATTCACAATTAAAGCTAGATCATAACTATGCAAGATGCTGTAGTATTTGTCGTTCTCCAGAACAAATGCATTGTACAGAAAAATCTCATTGAAAAGGTGGTAGCTTAGTCGATGGAAATATCTCATCCCTCCACATTAATACCTTGAGGATTTGTTACTTCCTTTAAGCTGTTCTCTGGACTCTACCATTGTCATGGGGAGAAAAACTGATAAGACTTTGGTCTCATCAACAGCTTCACAATTAGTCACAAAAGAGGGCTAGAGTAAAGACCATGAGTATGTGTGTGCCTAGGCTATGGAAAAGTAGGGCTGTCCTCAGAAGCACTGAGCAATCAGTTGATTCCACTGAAGGGGAAGATGCAGTTCCACAGTAAACAGGCTTTTTAAACTAAACACTTCCTCAGGCCTTTAAGTCTGAACATCGATTTATACTTCTTAACCTATCCTAACATTTTGGGGGTGTTTACTGATCCACTGGTTTTAGAAATGCTGTCTCTGCAGTCTCCTATCCTGCTCATGAATAGTGTTGGAATTCTACCTGCAGTGAAAACTGGGATTTTTATTGCTGAAATCAGTTCACTGGTGTAAGATCAATTAACAGAAGACTAAAATAAAGGCAGAAAGGGCTGTTAAAAACCAGCAACCATATTCTTCTGACTTTTCCTAAAGCTCACACTCTCAAATCTTGGAATAAGAAATCAATTCTTGATTTATGTATTTATACTAAGCCTAAACTTCCTGTTCAATTGTGAGATGCAAAAATCTTTTGGTAATTATAAAAAAAATGCTGCAAGTCTGGTCTTTCCTAAAAGCTATTTTTCTTCACATTAGAATTTTCTGCTTGACTTACTAGAGGATCTATAGTGAACAAGCTTCCCCCACCTTCTTTAAAGGCTGAAATCTCAGAAATGCACTAAACCAACCAGTGCCCCAGTCTCAATTTTCTTGTTTTACTTTGAAAACTACTGCAAATCATTTCCTGTATAGTTATGCATAAAACATAAGGGCACATTAATAACGCAAACTTGGAAACTTACTGTATGTTGTAAAGAATAGGCATTTATTAAGGTATTATTTTCTTTTGGTATTATTTTCTTTTCATATTTCTTCCCCTTACAATATCATCTACCATACCCCATAAGGGACTCAAATAACAATTTTCATTCTCAGTATACTCACAGCAGCCAGGTTGAAGACTAATAAGCATGACATTAAGGCTATTTTTTTTTCAGCAGTTCTTCAGAAATAAGTCAGTTTGCAAACTGTGGTTGAAAATGCAGGGGTCTACATCTGATGCTTAACCAGGAAGGACTGCATACAGAATTAATGCTTTTCAGGTACAAGTTCAATGAATTGTGACCTATAACAGCATATTGTTGGGTAGTAACTTCATAGATTCGTTACTCTCTTGTAACTGTTGTATTAATATAAAAGGATATAATTCATGCTCACTGCTGTTTTGGAAACCTTATCTGCTCCTCTTTTCTTATAGTTCTGTACACCATTTTGGCGGGGGGGGGGGGGGAGAGGGGGTGTCATGGTTTATGCTATATTTGGGAAATGAAGTCAACCAAGAATTTAAAATCTAAAATCAAGCAGCTAAACATACATGGGAAATTTTAAATGCTCCTGTTTCCCTTGTTGGAACTCTTTCCATACCCCTATATCACTATTTTGCGCAATTTGTGTATGTCAAAGCTAACTTTCAATTAAAACTTGCAACTTTCCAAATAAATGTAATTTTGAGATGCATAGTGTGTTTCAGATATTAGAAATCAATAGGAAAAGAAAAATCACAACTATAATAGTAGGGAGGGAGAAAACATGGACATGTTGGCCTCTACAAATGTTTCTGTGTAGAGGTGAGATGTATTTTTTTGCCCTTGAGGATTAAAATGAGATGTTCAAGAACAGAAGTAAAATGTGTATAAAACAAAACCTGCCTACATGAATGGATCCTGTATGAAGAAATTAAACTGTCAACGAGACTCAAGCATCTGTGTTTGTGTGGGTTTGTCACAGTGGGAAGCCTGGTAGCTGATGAAAATCCTTGAAGCTGTGCAAACATACAGGCAAAACTGAAAGCATATATCCAGTACCTGAAATTCCCCAAGGTTTTTTAATAGATCCCAAAGGGAAAGAAAATACAAGTAACTGAAGTAGATTCACCATGGGGAGTTTGCTGTTCGTATTCCTCCTCTTTCTGGCCCTGGAGGAGGGCTGGGGAAGGGAAGGAATAGGAAGCAGTGGCTGATGCTGTAAATGAACAACTTAAAATAATGGCATGCAATTTCAAGGCCTGTGGGATGGGAACAATCAACCCGGGAAATCCTGGTTATCAATAGCTTTAAGGAGGTGAGAACTGAGATATCCTTAGGGCAAATGAAAGCCGAATATATTTTTGTTGCTTTAAAAAGATAATTCAGGTGTACTGATTATTTTTCTTTTAAACACAACACTGATCCTTCTTTCTGCAGAATTATTATTGTTTAGGTAACAGTTGTAGGTTCGTTGTCCATAAGTCCGTATACATACACAGATGTGTACGTAGGCACACAAACACGGCTAATGAATCTACATTAAATAACTTATTTTGTGATCTATCTGTACAAATAATAACTTGGGTAGATATGCTTCTCTTCAGAAACCAGGTCTATCTGTCTTCTCTTCAGAGTTTTTTCTAATACTGACTTATTTTTCCTCAAGATTAAGATCCTGTGGTCTCTATACCAAGAGATCACTTCCTCTTAACCTTCTCTTCCAAAAACCACTTCTGTTCCCAATGTGTGGGCACCACTGAAGCCAAATTGTTTGTTACACCAATGCATTTAACTCTGCAAGGAGTTGTAAACTTGCAGTATTTATATGAAACTAGATGATCTTAAGGTCCTTTCCAACCCTAACTATTCTATGATTCTATGAATCCTGCCTGCTTTGTTGCTGAAACACAGGTTTAGAAGTCTATCATCTTAGAGATTCAGAGTTTTAATGGCCTGACCAATAAAATTGATTTTTCGCAGTGATAGTGTGATAATTGTTCCTATAAAACCTCAGATGGAAGTTTAGTTACCTTAGAGTTGCCAAAGAGAAACCCATGCTGAGGCCATTTCCACATCTCTCCTCCCCATTGCCACACCCCACCTCCCAAAGATGGCTGGGACCAGCAGAGTGGCTTAAGCTGTTTAATTCACACAGGGTTAAATGTTACAGCTTAGCCCAGTATAATAATACTTGGGGATGAAGATGAATTAGGGATGAATGTCTGGTATTTCTGTTTATTGACTGTTCTTTTCAGGAGCTGCAACTGCAAAAGCTGTGCTTGTCTCTGAAACTTGGCAAATGAATCCTGTATTCCATGGAAATTAGTTAATGTAAACTCCTAATCTTAGAGTTCTTTGGCAGTTTCTAACCCTCTGGCTATCCACTAATACATAAACAAAAGCTAAACCACAGCAGTTCCGGATGTTTGTGCTCAGCTGGGGGGGGGGGGGCGGTGCGGAAAGGATTTGGTATTTAAAATGAAATTAGAAGGGATTTTGCTCTTGGAAGTGGGAATTGAATTTACTGTAACTGCTGATTTTTACTCAAACAGAGCCTACTAGTGTTTGAACATTTGCTCCAGCAAGCTGGAAATGAAGCAGCACTGGTTTCCATGCCATTTAGGATGTGGTGCAGGATTCAGGCTGTGACTGGAGTGGCACAGAGCTGCTCCTGGAGCCTTGACACAGGTATATGAGCCAGGCCCACCACACCACCACCAGGCTGGGACTTGGGAATGTTCAGGTGTACAAAAGTGGTATTTCAGTGCAATGAAGGGCTGTAGCTTATGCTTTTCTGAGCTTTTTTTTGTCACTAAAATGAATCAGAATTTGGTCTTCCGTAGTTTGCTGCTGCAATTAGTCTTAATTTGTGTTCCAGCTCTGTCAGCAAAATGCAGTAAATCTAGACATACGAACAAGTGACACTAGATTTCTACCTCTAGAGTGGTTTTGCTAGTTCTTGTCACTTTGCTAACACATTTTCTGCCACTCACTACTATCTTCACTTGGTTTTGTCTGTTCTTTGCTTCAAGTGAGAACTGCTTACTTTCCTGTGCAGCTCTCTTGACTCAACCTTAGTCTATGCCAGGTCTTTGTCAAAACTGAAGCTGCCAGAAGTGACTTGGGCCTATGTTTTGGCTTGGAAATGAAGCAGGCAGATAATCTGGAGGGGCTTCTGAATTAGGGGCTGCTCCTAGGAAAAAGCAGCCCCTACAGAGAGCAGCACAGACCACCTGCACTGGGTTGGCTGATGTCTGCTGTGGCCCTGTCTCTTCTCTGCTGTGTTTTTCAGGCTAAGATAACATTATCCAGTAACCCAGACCCTGAGGAACAGATCTGTTGAGTGAGAGGATGCTGCTAAGGGCTTGGTGTCCACACTGTTGCCTTCCTGGGGTTTTGTCAGGCTGATGCCCTATGATTTTAAGGCCTGTTTGCAGCTGGTGTGGTCCTAAAACCCAGCTTTCCTAGAACCACAGAATAGTTAGGGTTGGAAGGGACCATCTAGTTCCAACCCCCCTGCCATGTGCAGGGACACTTCATACTAGACTATCACCAAAGGCTCTGTCCAGCCTGGCCTTAAACACTGCCAGGGGTGGAGCATTTACCACTTCTTTGGGTGACCCATTCCAGTGCCTCACACCCTTGCAGTGAAGAAATTCTTCCTTATATCCAATCTAAACTTCCGCTGTTTAAGTTTTAACCCATTACCCCTTGTCCTATCACTACAGTCCCTGATGAAGAGTGCCTCCCCAGCATCCCTATAGGTCCCCTTCAGATACTGCCAGGCTGCCATGAGGTCTCCACGCAGCCTTCTCTTCTCCAGGCTGAACAGCCCCAACTTTCTCAGCTTACCTTCATACGGGAGGTGCTCCAGTCCCCTGAGCATCCTCTTGGTCCTCCTCTGGACTTGCTCCAACAGCTCAATGTCCTTTTTATCATTTGATTTGTGAGACCAAATTGAAGGGATGGGACTTCCCCTTTGCTTCCCATATCTGCTTCCCCTGTAGGTTACTTTTGCCCTTGGAAAAAAGGAATGAGGTTCCCCATCTCCTTTTTTCCTAAATCTTGCCTCCCTCTGGCAATGGGCATTTAATGGACTTAATCAAACCTGTCATTTAACTTTTTGCTTATTTTTTAAGACACAGTTTCTTCCTGAAAGGTAGTTAAGTAGGAAAACTTGTGTCTTCAGCAGTCTGGATATCTTTCCTACCCTGTGCTAATACTAATCCAGAAGTGCAACTAAATGGTGAAAGCTGCAGAGCATCAAATTTTTTCCTATCACCAAGTGTAGTCTTGGTCTATCGTATTATGTCTGCTAGCATTGGTTTTGACCTTAACAGAATGGGCTGTCTTGGGAACCTTCTCATTTTAGCCCTGAAGCTCTGGGGTTGTGAATGCAGAGACAGCTTTGAGCAAATGTCAGTGAACTGACTCTGACAAACACGCTGCCTTCTGATGTGTTACTCAGTTATTAGAAGCTGTTCCTTGTTTATCATGTTTAGCATCCCCAAAATAAATATAGGATGGTTGTTGCGTCTCTGCCTTAGCTTTCCCCTTCCCAGCTAATCAGGCTGTTGTCAGTTCTTACCCATTTTGTTACCTTTGGTGAGAAAGCTGAGAGTGGAAAGTTGGAGGAGATCAATGCAAGGGAGGACTGTGAAGGTGTTGGAGGAGGTGGGTTGCAGACATCAGTGTGCAGGGCTGAAAGGAGGTCGGTTTGTGTGGCTGATATTAGGAGGGATGCCCTGGATGGGGGTATGCTGGAGAGAAGGTGACAGAACAAATGAGTCTGAAGAACTTGAGGGATTAAAATTCCACTTCAGAGTCCAGTATGTGTTTTTGTTCAGGGAGCTGGTGAATGATGCATTCATTTGAAATGAATGCCCAGCCTGGAGTTTAAAGATTTATGTGACATTTGAATATCAAAACCACCTGAATCTCCCTTTCTGCTTATGTAAGCAGCTTGTTGCAATATAGCTTTTAAAATCTGCTTTTCTGTGAACAAACAGCTAGACAAGTATGCTCCTCATTAATTTGCAGGAGCTCCTGTTTAATAGTGTCTGCACTGAAGCCAAAGGCAACTGCCTTACAATTAACTCCTTGAGAATCAAGGTTCAGACCAAAACCAATTCCTTTATAGCAATTATAAAGCAATTCCTTTAATACAGAAGGATTGCACTACTTATGATGATTTGTAAATGCAAATAACTTCTCTTTGCACAATTGAAGTTTAGGAGTCTTTCAGAAGAAAGAATAACCTTTTGGTTTAGATGTTTAGTGTCCCATGAAACAACTTCTTGGAAACATGGCAGAAGAAGATGGGTAAAATATTTCTTTAGCAGGCAGTGACTAAGGGTTTGAGTAGGGATGAAACAGTCAAAGTTACCTTTCAGAGACATAACTACTGATATTTGACTTATTCGCTTTTCTGTACATCTGAAGCTAACTCTTCTTGCTGTTACTAAAGATGATAAATTGCAAAATACATGCACTAATGCTGTCTGGATTCAAAATGCCCAGCTGTTTATTCTATAAAATAATGTATAGTGTACTAGGAAACGTTAAGTTCTAGTTAAGCATTAAACAACAAAAAGAGCTGCTCATTTAAAAAAAAAACAAACAACTACCTGTTACTACGTATTAGAAAAGCTAAACCATCAGGGAGAGAAAGAAGAGATTAAAAAACAGGGGGAAGGCAATGATATAAAGACTCTCAAACACTTCCCGGGCCTCCAAATTTTCAAGCCAGCCATGGAGCAGAGCTCCCAGGAGCCTGCAGAAACAAAGCCAAGGCATGGATGCCATCTAGTGGGTTCTGCTCGCTGGGGACAGGGACAAGAGTCCCACATTTCAAGGTGATGCTTTGATTCTGAATGAGCTTATTTCCACTTCAACCCTCCCAGCTGCCATCTGACTTAAAGGCACCGTGTTTCTGTGTGCACACGATATTAGTAAACCTACATCACGTCTTGGACCGGCCATACCTTTAAAAAAAAAACAAAACAAAACACCTAACAGTACCTTCTTGAAAGCTTTTGCTAGAATTTAGTAGTATTTGGACTGGTTTATTTACCCTTCCCTTGGGAAAGCTCTCATAAGAGCAGGACAGTGCCTTTTGGTTGCACAAAGTATTCCTGAACAACTGAGAAATTCACCTTTGGAGCTGCACGGAAATGTTGCAGAGGGGGTGATACCCAAAGTACCTGGAGAAGACAGTAACTGAAGCACTGTGACTCATCTGAGTTATGTGTGTGCAGGCAAGAGGGAAAGGAGTAGAGAGGTTTGTCTCACCAGCAAAAGATAATAAAGAATAATTGCAGGAGTTAAATTTCTCCCTCCCTGCACCTTAAGACAGCCTATGCTTACTGGACCAAGAATGAACTCCTGACTTTTCTTTTGTGTGTGGAGTCAAGTGCAGCTAGTGAAGCTGCTCGTAATATTCCAAGGTACTGATTTTATGTGTCCCTAGGAAGATCGGGGTCCTAGTTCCTAATCAAGGGGCTCTTAAGCCACTATTACTGCTTTCTTATGAGGAACTTACATTAGTTGTTCAAGAAAGCACCGTTTCTTTCAGAATTCGTATCCTTCTTCCAAACCACTTTGGGTCTGTGAACTTCTAGTCAGGCCAGAGGCAAAATGCCAAATTTTGGTTTGGAAGCTAGCCTCTTACCCCAACTTTTGTGTTACTTAAGGGAGAAGGTGGACAACCAAGAGGTTAATTCAAAGGGTATAAAAAAATGTCACCCTCTTTCCAGGAAACTTCTGCTGCCCTCTGCTAAAGGATATCCCTGAAAGGATGATGTTGGCACTTCTAGATTGTTAGATTACAGTCTGAAGACATGGGGCCAAGAGGCATGTGCATGTCAAAAAACATCCTTGCTAATGATGTGCCCATCAGTCCCAACCTAAAGATGGGAGCCTGATACTCTCCTCCTGGGAGCAAGAAACAAAAGAACAGAACGAAGCTGTACAAAGAGTGCTGGCATCTGCTAGTGTTTTGATCAGAAATATTATCTGAAGTGGTTTCTGGCTGAAGTGCTAAATAATTATGTCACTAAGCTGTGATGCTACTAGAGGGCACAGAATGACTGTTTTGGATAATTTTGAGCTTTGCCAAAAGGAAGAAATGGTATGTCATTGAGGAGCCATAGTATCACGGAATGGTTTCCTTTGGAAGGAGCCTTAAAGCTCATCTGGTTTCAGCCCCCTGCCATGGGCAGGGACACCTTCCACTTGATCAGGTTGCTCAAAGTCCCATCTGCCTTTTCAATTCTTTTGGCACAGCAATCATCTCAAAGCATAAATATTGTGCTTTTTTATATCAGGTATGAATACAAAGCCATCAAAGTGAGTTTCACCAAATGAAAATCCTAGGTCAAACAGGACATTCTGATAACTCCTGATCCTAGAGAATAGCCCTGCCCAAAGTATAAAGAGCAGAAGACAGCCTCCCAAGATGAAGTATGGGACACAGGTGAGGGAGCAAAGTGTGGGGCCTGCGTTTTCATAGATGCAACATCACAACATCGTCACAACATCGTGATCACCACAACAGTGTGATCTTCCCTTCAGTTATCTGCAGGTTAGCTTTGGCATGCTCCTGTGTAGTTTACTCTTTATGCTGCAATAAAATTCAGCAGTGATGGTTGAGCCGAAGAACAACAATGCTTTTATGGAGATGTATAGGCACACTGCTAGGATCGTTCCTTTTCCTGTGTAGCCAGACAAAAAAAAATTCATCAAGTCCCTTGCATGGGAACACTTGTTTTCCATACTTTTTTGGAAGTCTGTTTTTTTTCAAACTGTTAATTGAAAATCGCTAACCTCAAAAATCTGAGTTGTGTGGGTGTTTGGTTTTATAATGGAAACATTCACAGAGTCTGTGCTAAATTCAGACCAGGAACTTTGTGTTGGATGACAACAAACTTCAGCCAGCTCTGTCTAGTTCCCTAAGCTTGTAATCAAGTGACAGGCCATTCTAGGCATTGGGTTAGAGTTTCCTATGACGGACAAAGCATACAATCATTTTTATCATTTCCCTCTGCTCTTCAATTCCCTTGTCTCAGACTTGCCCATACCCAAATTTTAATGGTCTCTGAACTTACTTTCTTATGGCTTAAGATTTTGCTAAGTAGAGGTCATGGGTTCTAACTGCCAAATGTGCACAAGGTTGCTCATTTGCAATCATTTGTGCTGGTTCTCATGCTTTGGCAAAACTTCTTGGCTGGTCTTGGTAATCAAATCTTTCCCTTGGTTTAGGAGTGGGGGAGAATAGAAGTTGTCCAAATTGACCCTTGTACATATGACAAAGGAGGTTTCATAGACATTCTAATGAAAGATTAGGCTGAAACTAGGGACTTTTTTGTTTATGCTTTTTTTGGTCAAAAGTTATTTGAGCAAAGTTGTGAAAGTTATAAACTTAGACATGGATGTCAGTCAGTCCCAATGGCTACCTACGGTCATCTTCAGATTATGTCAACATTTTATTTCATCTGGGTTTGGATATATCATTATTCAATGATATATCCAAAGCCTTGCATAGTCAGTTTTTCTCCAAAGAGTTAGGATGCTTTGTTCTTAAAATGCTGCCTTTTTTCTACATAAACATATATATTTAAGCAAAACTTCAGTCTGCGTCTCCAAGGATTTTAGTGCTGTGTAAAGCGGAGTCTGTAATATTGCATGAGTTAGTGCAGTTAAAAAAAAGAAAAGAGTTATCTTGTCTGAAGATCTGAATACCATAAAATGAAGTGTAGTTACATGTTCAAACCCAAACCATGGCTGTAAAGCAGTGCCAGCTGGTTGACATCTGTTACAATAAAGGCAACTACTATGATTAAGAAAGCTGCTTCTAGGAATAGAAAGGTTTTGTGTGAAATAACTCTTAAAGATGCAGAGAAACGCAACCAGTTCTTGGAATGGGGGGAACATGCTAACTAATTCTTGGGAAGTCTATGTATATGTATTAAGTAAGAAAATATAAACTATGTACTGATAGTAGTGAGAACTTGCAGGGAGAGATCCTGGTGCAACCCCAGCACTACATTAAAAGAATACTGGCTTAAAAGTTTCATTGGCTGCAAAGTTTGATTGTTCTTTGCTTAAGACGAGGCCCTGGGTATTATGGTTTAGTGTGAGGTGTCCCTGCCCATGGCAGGGGGGTTGGAACTTGATGATCTTAAGGTCCTTTCCAACCCTAACTATTCTATGATTCTAAGATTTGCACCTCGGGTGGTACCTGCTCTGCTCAGCTGCAGGACCCATTGAGAACAGTGCTCCCCTGGGTACCCCTAGGGATTTCTCTGGAGGGACTCCTCACTTCAACTGGATCACTGCAGGAACAGACAAGGACTGTCTAAGAAAAAGGTATTCTTCTTGTTTGGTTTGGGACGGGTCAGTTGGTAGCTCTCCATAAGTTGTAAGGCAAAATCTTCTGCAGGACAGCATAAACCAGGCAGTTGGCACCTTAAAGGTATACTTGGTTGTGAACAAACTGGTGCTTTGATGGTTGAAATCTTTGGTATACTTGCACGTGCACAAACTGGGTTTTGGTGGTTGGAATCTTCATGATTCGTGTTTATGTGATTGTTCTTTGTGTAGTTTTAGGGATCGTAATTGTTTACATGATCGTACATTTTTGTTGTTGTAAGACTTGGATATCTGTCCTGGTTTGGTGTGAGTGATTGAGATGCACCACTGGTACGAAGCGACTGCTGAGTCCCAATCCACAGTTCTGTTATCCTATGAGGGAAACAGCCGGAGACGGGCAAAGCGAAATAAAAGTATATTAATTATTCTGAGGTTGGGGTTTGTTTGTTTCATCTTGGGAATAAATGAAATGAAGCCACTTTGCATTTTAAGTTGTCTCCTGTGTACCAAACTACAGCAGGGACTTTCGTTGGAGGAGTAGATCTATCTACCCCTGCCACAGATCAGGGGTGGAATCCAAATGATGATGGTGACTATCAGTGATTTTAAAGATACCAAGATAGGATTAAATTTGGGTTAGAAAATGGAATTCCTAAAGCTGTTAACTGGTCAGCATTGTATGCTGTAAAACAAGGGCAAACAAGACCCCCACAGAATTCAAGGCTAGATTAAGTGGAGCAGTGCATAAATATATCACCCTGACTCATTGTCTAATGTGGGACAGCAGCAGTTAGTCTCACTATTCCCAGAGCAATCTATGCAGGATATTTGGAAGAAGTTACAGAAACTTAAAGAGACTGAAGTGTGAGATTTACGGAGTTGAGTGAGGGAGCTTGGAGGGTACATCGAAACAGGGGAAATAGTGATAGACAGAAATTAAGAAGAACAATAGCAACTTCTACAACTGCAGCTTTGACTCAGAAGGACCAGAGGGGCTTTAAGTCCCCGTGAAGTGGCACAGGAGGAATGCAAGATCATGGATGAGGAGAAGTAGGATTTAGATCTGAATTGAAGGCTAACCAATGTGCATATTGCAAAGAATTTGGACATTGGAAGAGTCCACAGCAAAGGTAAGGGTCCCAGGGACCAAATGTCCTAGCAAAACTTGACTGACAAGGACCTGGGGAGTCTACCCTAGTGGACCTGCTGGTTAAAGTGAAGCTAGGGAATAATGGTAAAGAGGTTGAATTCTTAGTAGACTCAGGTGCCTCATACTCTGTTTTAAATCAAGAACTAATACCTGTTGATACAGACTTTGTAACTGTTGTGGGAGCTGCTGGCAAACAAGGAAAGGCTCATTTCTTGAAACCAATCCAATTTCAACTAGGAAAACAAATGGGCTTTCATAAATTTTTATATTTCCCTGGATCTCTGTCTTGGATTCAGCAGTAGCAGGTTTTTTTCCTTCTTAGTAGCTGGTGCAGTGCTGTGGTTTTGACTTTCAGCCTGGGAACAGTGCTGATACCACTGATGTTTTTAGTTGTTGCTCAGTAATGTTTACTCTGACCAAGGACTTTTTAAGTCTCATGCTTTGCCAGGGAGGAGGGGAAGCCAGGAGGAAGCAGAGACAGGACACCTGATCCAGACTAGCCAAAGGGGTATTCCATACCACAGCACGTCATGCCCAGTATATAAACTGGAGGGAGTTAACCAGAAGGACCAGATCACTGCTTGGGTCAGGCTGGGTATTGGTCGGCGGGTGGTGAGCAGTTGTATTCTCTTCCCTTGTTATTTCCCTTATCATCATTATTATTATTGGTGGTAGCAGCAGTGATTTGTGTTATACCTTAGTTACTGAACTGATCTTATCTCAACCCATGGGAGTTACATTCTTTCGATTCTTCTCCCCATCCCTCTGGGAGTGGTGGGAGGAAGAAGGTGTTGGGGGGAGTGAGAGAGCAGCTGTGTGGTTCTGAGTTACCAGCTGGGCTTAAACCATGACAATCTCCTAAATCTTTATTAAGTAGAGATTAATTAGAACAATTAGGAGCAGAAATATCTTTCAGAAAAGGAGAAATTGAATTAAAAGTTAAGAGAGTTCATTGGAATATCTAGCTTACCTATGATATAAACTGAGAATAAGAATAAAATAACTCCTGAAATTGAGGAAATCTTCAATCAAGTTTATCCAGGAGTATGGGTATCAGGAATTCCTGATAAAGCTAGAAATGTAGCTCCCACTAGGACTGAGTTAAAGGTAGGAGCCAGTCCAGTTAGAATTAAACAATACCCTCTGAAATTAGAAGACAGAAAAGGAATTAAGGAAATAATGGATAACTTTTTGAAATTTGTATTATTAACAGAATGTGAGTCTGAATATAATACTCCAATTCTGCTGGTGAAAAAGATAGATGGTAAGAGTCACCATCTAGTACAGGACTTGAGAGCCATCAACATAGTTGTAGAGGATGTACATCCAGTGGTAGCAAATCCATGTACCTTGTTAACAAAATTAAGTAATAATCAAGTATGGTTTACTGTTCTGGATTTAAAGGATACTTTTTTCTGTTTACCTCTGGCCACAGAAAGCCAAAAGTTGTTTGTCTTTGAATGGGAGAATTCAGACACAGGGAGAAAAACTCAGCTAGCCTCGACAGTGTTACCTCAAGAATTTTAGAGCAGTGCAACCCTTTTTTGAAATCAGTTAACGGAAGAACTCAAGATTTGGGAATCACCACCAGGTAAAGGAACTTTGTTACAGTATGCTGATAATTTGTTAATAGCTACTACAACTGAGGAGGAAGGTATGCAATAGACAATAAGCTTGTTATAAATTTTCTGGGATTAAGTGGGTACTGAGTGCCCCAACAGAAAGCTCAGCTGATACAGCACCAAGTGATGTACTTGGGATTTGAAATATCCAGAGGAGAACGTGAATCTGGGACAGAAAGAAAAGAAGCCATCTGATGGACACCTGAACCTGCAACAGTAAAAGAACTCTGAACATTCCTTGGGGTGACAGGTTGGTGCAGACTATGGATGTATAATTATGGACTATTGGTAGAACTGTTGTATAAGCTGTTGAAAAACAACTCCTTCCAACTAAACTGGACAGGGGAAGCTAGAAGAGCCTTTGTACAACCGAAGAAAGAATTTACAAAGGCCCCTGCTCTGGGCCTCCCTGATGTTTCAAAACTATTTTGGTTATTTTCATATGAAAGATAAGGCATTGCCTTAGGTGTCCTTGCTCAGCAATTAGGACCCTATAAAAGAGCTGTGGCTTACTTCTCCAAGCAATTGGATGAAGTAAGTAAAGGCTGGGCTGGACGCTTAAAAGCTGTGGCAGCTGTTGTCTTTAACATACAGGAGGCCTGTAAGTTTACTATAGGTCAGAAAATGACTGTATTAGTGTCTCTCACAGTCACAGCCATTTTGGAACAAAAGGGTTGTCACCTTCCAGATTTCTAAAATACCAAGCTATGTCAGTGAAGCAAGATGATGTGAACATTATAACCACTAAGGATGTGAGCCCAGCCTCTTTTCTCAGCAGAAAAACCTCGAATCCTGTGGTGCATGACTGCTTGGAGACCATGGAAGCTGTTTATTCTGGTAGACCAGCTTCAAAAGAAGAGCCACTTAAGAATGCAGAGCATTCCTGGTTCATGGATGGAAGCAGCTTTGTAAAACAAGAAAACCATAAAGCAGGGTATACCATTACCACCACTCACCAGTTAATTGAATCAAAACCCTTGCTTGCTGGGATGTCGGCACAAAAGGCAGAAATAATAGACTTGACTAGGGCATTGGAACTGCCAAAAGGAAAAAGAATTGACATTTGAACAGATTCTAATCATGCCTTTGGGGTAGTGCACGCTCACAGTGTCATCTGGAAAGAGAGAACTTTTAACTACACAAGGAAGAAATACTACAGTTGCTTGAAGCAGTGAGGTTGCCGGAGAAGGTAGCTGTCATGCACTGTAGAGGACACCAAAAAGGTAATACTGAACAGCAAAGTGGAAACAATTTGGCAGATACTGAGGGAAGGCAAGTGGCAGAGGAAACAGAAATTGAGATTGCAGCTTTGATACCAAATAGCAGACCTCAGACCCTAGATCTGAAAGAACATATCAAATATTCTAGGAATGATAATCACCTAGTTGAAGACCTTAAATGCAAGAAGCAGATAGATGGATGGGCCTACATACCTGATGGATGTCTAGTAATACCTCCCAGCATGTTATGGAAATTAGTCTTAGAAGAGCACAGTAAAATTCACTGGGGCATAGATGCTTTCTATGAACACTTAAATAAGAAAATGGTGGGTCACAATTTGTATACCACTATTAAGCAAAATACTCAGAATTTTGTTTAAAGAACAATCCAATTGAAACTCATTAAAAGAATAATCCAAATACTAGAACTAAGGTAATATTCCTGGACAACAATGGCAGATAAATTTCTTCAAAGCTTCCAAGAAAAGGGGGATATCGGTACCTACTGGCATTAACAGATACTTTTCTGAGCTGGTCAGAAGCCTTTCCATGTAGAACTAACAAGGCAAGAGAAGTGACAAAAGCATTATTGAATGAAACAATACCACGGTTTGGAATACCTGACGTTATATCTTCAGATAGAGGGTCATATTTTTGTGCACAAATAGCACAAGTTCGTAAAATCTTGGGCATTAATTGTCAATTACACAAATAAAATTAAACAACAAATAACCAAAATTTGTCAGGAACCTAATCTATATTGGTATCAAGCCACTCCCTTTTGACTTGTTGAGGATTAGTCAAGCCAAGGTCTAAATAAAATCTAAGTCCTTTTGAGATATTACATTGAAGGCCATATTTATATCAATACAAAGGGGAAGGCTTAAATCAAATTGGCAAAAGCACCCTACAAGAATATGTAATAGGCTTAGGAAAACAGTTGAACGAACTCCACCAAATTGTGTTAAGTACTAGAAACAGGGTTTTGGACCAACTGATACATTCCTTTAAACCAGGAGATTGGGTATATGTTAGAACTTTTTCAGGACAACCAGGGGAAGAAAAGTGGACTGAACCTCATGAGGTACTTGTGACAACCTTTACTACAATCAAGGCTGGAGAGCAGCTGACTTGGATACACTATTCCCGAGTAAAGAATGCACCTGAAAGACCATGGACAACAAAACCAGTGTGACCAACAAAGATAAAATTCTGCCATTTGTAACTTGGAGCTTTTGCACCACATGGAGTTGCCTGGGAAAGAAATGTATATGTAACATTGCTCCAAAATATTACTCTTACTTTAAACATTGCAAATTCTTGGATTTATTCAGAGGCTTGGAAAAGAAATAGAATCAAGCATCAAATCAAAACAGGAAAATATTTTAGAAACCATGCCTTTCAACAGGGAGGGATGTTACATGGTTGCAAAAGGAAACTGCAAGTTTATAGAAAAGGGGGAAGTCGAAACAAAAGGTTAATATTTTTCCACTGAAACTCCTAAATCATGTAAATGTCAAATTAATTTGTTGTTCGCATCTCTAATGTAGCCCAAGCAAGGCCTGCAAAATGTAACCACAGGGCTAGAATAGGATGTAACCACGCTGCAAAACAGGACTGCAAGGCTAGCAAAATGGAGCACTGTTGCTAAAATAGCATAGCTGTAGCCATATAATAAAATTAACTCTATGTCCCTGTGAAACAGCAGCAAGGAATATTGAAGCTAGTACAGAGAGCTTATATAATAAGAAAGGAAGAGGCTCATGCTTAAGCTAAAATGTAATTAAAGAGCAAATCGTGAAGACTCAAAGATCACCTGAGGAACTAAACCACGAGAGGGACTGAAATTCCAGTAGTAGGGCAGTAGATGGAAGCACAGACTGTGAAATAACAAACATCATGCCTGTATCACCAATTCCTGGGAGGGATGTACTGAATAATTCTCATGAAAATCTAAGTATACGTATGAAGTAAGAAAACATACACTAAGTACTGACAGGCTAGTACTGCAGAGCAAATACAAGAATAAAACCTGGCACAACACCAGCACTGCAATCAAAGAATACCTGTTTAACAGCGTCATTCATTGACTGCTAAGGATGATTGACTCTTTGCTTCACTTAGCTTCCGAGATGCGACGAGCTCGGGCCTTCTCAGAGCCGCTGTGGGTGGAGCAGCGCTCTCCCAGATCCACCTCCCGGCTCCAGACGGGCGCTAGAGGCCAAGCGGCCCACGGTACCGGCAGAATTCTGATGCGCACACGCCCTGTGGGGATCCCAGCCCCGCAGAACCCCGCTGAGCACAGAGCCCCGCACAGCTGTGGCCCCACCAGGGACTGGGACAGCATCCCACTGCTGTCCTTTCTCCTTTCTGCGCTGTAGTGATTCCTTAGAGGGACACCCAGAGGCAATGACAGGATATGGTCAATAGAACGCAAGCTTGCTGAGCAAGCTGGAACACTGTAAGGTCATGGTCAACAAACATTCATGACAAAACTAAGATCCCATCAACCCCAACAGTAATGGGTGGCTTCTCCATTGCCTAGGTTGGACTATAGCATCCCATTAAGCCTTCCTGCACAAAGTCTGTTTAATCCAGGCTTCTGAAGCAAGTCCAAGCTCTTAGCTTGTACAGGAACTAAACTATAGTTCAAAACTTGGAATGAACCAAATGACTGATTGCACTTAATACTTCCTCCCAGCAAGCCTGTTCTTGCTTCAAGATAGTTTCATCCTCTTCTGTCCCTTACCCTTCACAAAGTCGCTTGACAACAG
The DNA here is from genome assembly GCF_034315485.1 of Pezoporus occidentalis. Classification (NCBI taxonomy): domain Eukaryota; kingdom Metazoa; phylum Chordata; class Aves; order Psittaciformes; family Psittacidae; genus Pezoporus; species Pezoporus occidentalis. The sequence continues at coordinate 3,802,575 of NW_026913554.1, forward strand.
AACCCCCACCCTGAAGTTCCTCACTAACAGTCCTGCAGTATCATTCAGCATGCGCTCCTGCTTGTTTCCTTCCCTCTTCCCTGTGTGGTTAAGAAGTATTCAAAAGAAAATGAGCTTCAACTCCTAAACCCACCAGCCTCTCAATGTAGAGAGATACTCACTCTTCAGTTTCTGAATGGTCTTAGTAGGAAAAATAATGAGTTAGTGTACTGTAACTCCATATCAATTCCACATTTAACAATCCATCCACTGGGTTTTCTCCAAAGTTTTGAAACATTTATGATTTCCAGGCCACACGGAAGTAAAATATAGCAAGCTCACGGGAAGTGTTTCCTCTTAATTTACAAATCAGATCCCTGAAAGCATGGTACATGCTAAGGAGAGGTGTTAAACCTAAGAACTGACACAGACCACAGTTTACATAGAATCCCAGACTTGTTTGGGTTGGAATGAACCTTAAAGCTCACACAGTTTCAACCCCCTGACACGGGCAGGGACACTTTCCACTAGACCAGGTTGCTCCAAGCCGCATCTGTGGGAGGGAAAACTCAGATTCCCCACCAGTTTACTAGAAGCAATGCCTTGCTCTTATGGCTAGGTTAAAAACAAAAAAAAACACAAAACAAAACAACAAACAAACAAAAAAAACCCACCAACACTAAAAATCGCCTTTTAGAAGAAGGATATTATATTAGAAAACAAGGTGTAAATTTAGTAGGTGATGCTTAAGGGAGTGGATCTCCATTCTCTTTTCACTCTTCATTGCAGAAATCACACCACTGTCAGGTCATGAGGAAGTTAAGCTTCCTCTTAAACAAACTTGCACAAAGACAACATAGTTTTGTACTTTTAATAGGGAGACTGGCATCACTATTTTATCTAAGGGTGGTGAGGCACCAGAATGGGTTGCCCAAGGAAGTTGTGAATGCTCCATCCCAGGTGGTGCTCAAGGCAGGTTGGGCAGAGCCTTGGGTGACATGGTTTAGTGTGAGGTGTCCCTGCCCATGGCAGGGGGGTTGGAACTAGATGATCTTAAGGTCCTTTCCAACCCTAACTATTCTGGGATTCTATTCTTCACATAAAGGAATGTCATATCTAATCTAGTAGAGCCAAAGAAGGCCTGGTAATCTGCAGTATACAGTAAGGGGAAGCTTCTTAGTCAAATCTCTGTAGAATCCAAACACAAAAACAGACCAGTTGCTCTCTATGCTAAAGTATGTTTGTAAGAGACTAAGATTGAAAAACATGAATCGTAAGTATTTAAGAGATGTTATGTTTATAAGCATTCTACCAACCATTAGAAACTAAACCATCATTCATTGGTCTTTCTAGATTTATAATTGTACATTTAATTCAAAGTATGACCAAAAGACTAATGCAGATAAGTGAGAAAGATCAACGGCAGAAAGCATATCCTTACTTTAGAAAACATTCGTGACTATGGCGTAAGCAGAGATGTTGAAAACTTACCTTTCTTTTTGCTTAGAAGGAGAAGCTAGGCTCTCACTGGTACAAGGCACCAGCCCACGAAGTTGATAAATTTGTGGAGCACAGCACAGCAGCTATCAGCTAATCTCTCTTTGCCAGATTCTTCCTTAACACAGACACGGATGGACCTTGTCTCCCATTGGCTGCAGCAGCTCTGTAATTCTGCTCCTCACGAGGGGGCTGAGACTGCAAGCTTGTGCTTTCATGCTCCCTGGGGTTGTGTGTATTTCCCCGTGCAGAAAGCTACCATAGATGAAGTATCTCCTTAGCACACCAAGCTATGAGTCAGTTTTGGTTTGGGGCTATGAGGAACTTCAATCACTACAGTCATTTCCAGCTATGAAGCCCAACCACTAAAAACTGAAAGGAAATGCTCCTTGCAGTTCCTACTTTACAAGGACTTTACAGAGAAAAAAAGCTGCAGGCCTGTGTTTTTGCAAAAGCAAAAGTGCTGAAGTCTTATACCCTGAGGACAGGGAAAAGGAAATGTAAACAGCAGCAAAATATTCCACTGTGCATCCAAGATCTCAAAGTGCATGACTTAGCAAGGATCTCATAGGAATTGCATATGCAAAATTAGTAATAAACTTCACTAATGTCTCAGTGAGCTGCCAGAGCTAAAAACGGCCTTTCTAGAGAAGAGACATTTGCTAGACAAGGTAAATTTGACAGTCGTTTGCTTATACACACTATTTAGCTACCTAGCCTTGTCCTTGTCACCCAACCAGTCACTTCTTCCTTTTACCACCACCTGCTCTGCACTGACCAGATCTACCCCAGAACAAAATCCTTTCCAACAAGGTCCTGAGTTTTTAGGTCAAATCAGCAGTTTAAGCAGAACACTTGTACTCCAGACTATTTGCTGCTTTGGCCTTCTTTCAATGGAGGGAATACCAAACAAAAAAAAAAAAAAAAAAAAAAAAGAAGAAAATCTAACCAAAAACCAACCCAGAATGTTACAGTAAGAGATGGACACAAAACCACCCTTCTTCATCCCTGCTGGAACTGTGCACATTCCACAGTTCTGAATTGGGCAACAGGATTTTTTTCCTTTTCTTCCCAAAAAGAGGCCTGAAAGGAGAAGAAAGGAGGATGCAGGAAGTCGTTCTTTCAGAGCATGTAGATACCTTTGTTCCTTGTCTTTAGTCAGGCCACTCAGATTTGAACAAGTATTCGATTCTTCCAGCATTAGTTTTCCTATTATATTCAGTATTTTTTTAGACACGGAAATGGTCACACGTCTTTTGAGCCATTCTGTGGATTGCAGACTTCATAGGTAATTTAATTTTTTGCACCCTGTTTAGACAGTTCAAAGTGAAAATTAAGAGAAAACTAATAGCTTAATAGGCAGCTAATAGCAATGAGGTCTGATTGCAGCATCTGACTCATGCATGAAGACAAGAGTCTATGGTTGGGGTTTCTTTTAAGGAAGTGTGTTTCACACTTCAGACTAAACTGAAAACAAAAATAGCACCTACTGTTCTTGGCCGTTTTGTAAAATGAAGACTCAGCACTCTAGTATTTCATTCTGTCTTCATTTCATGAACATCTAGCGGCTCATGAACCAGCAGGCACATTTAATTTCATCATGGGTAAGTATATACAAATTTTATTTCCAGACAGGTCTTATTTTGAACAACATCTTATCCCTTAACTTTCTAAGGGATGATTTAGAGGCAGATTATGGGCATCTCTCCCCACTCCTGCTCATGGTAGCTCTACATGGAGAGATTCAGGCTAGATGTAAAACATCTTTACAAGAAGGCTGGTAAAATACTTGCACAGGCTGCCCTGAGAGGTGATAGATGCACCATCCCTGGAGATATTTAAGGCCAGGCTGGATGTGGTTCTGTGCAACCTGAGCTAGTTGGAGATGTCCCTGCTCATTGAAGGTGGTTGGACTAGATGAGTTTTGAAGGACTCTTCCAACCCAAACTATTCTATGATTCCATGATAATTCAGCTAGAGTCTGAAAACATCTCAGTGCGTCAACTTACTATTAGGAAGCGATTTTTGCTCACTATTCAATATCATTACTACTGCCTTCTGCGCTACTATAAGCCATAGAACCTTAGCTGAGTCAATGGCACATTATCCATGCGCCTCACTGCTGTATTAAACCAAGGGAGTCGGGAGGTGACTACACTCACAATAAAGAATAAGCACAATTTCGTAGAGATTAAAAACTTCACCCACACTCACAACGGTGGATAGACACGTCTGAAAGAATATTCCAAATCACGTTGAAGAACTACAGTGGGCTTTGCAGGGGGGAGGCGCACGGGCGCGCTGCTTTAACTCCGTCCCCAAAGCAAGAGCCGACGGGAACCGGCGGCTCCCGGTTGCCGCGGCGCGCCGCTGGGTGGCGCTCAAACACCGGCAGCGGGCAGAGCCTAAGCGCACACACGCACCCCTCGTGTGCCGAGCTCCAGCACCGCTCCGCCTCCCGGCTGAAACCCTCCCCATCGAAACGGAATGCCATGGGACAGGAATCCCGGCAGCAGCAGGGCCTAAGCAGGGTGTGGGAGATTCAAGCTCAGGAGATGTCCGCTGCTTGCGCAGGGAGCTTCGTTAGCGGCAGGAACTGAAACAGCCCCAGCTGTACTGGTTTTCACCTCTGTTCTCCTCGCAAGCTAAGAGAGCTGGCCTCTCTGTCCTTCAGGAGGAATGTGTTCCGTATCTGAGGCCCGGACACATCTCAAACCTCGTGAAGAACGCCCCACACGGCGGCTCATCAGGATTTAACTCTCACTCCGGATAGCTTAAACATCTCCTAGTCTAAATGTCCGCTAAGTTCTTGGGGCACAGCTTATGTTGTTCTGAACTCCTGACACCTACTGCTATGCTTGGTATTTACAGCCAAAAGCAGATTTCTAATTATAGCCTAGTTCCTGTACACCAAAGGTGCCATTTTGGTGACCCATTGAACTGCTTTTGCCTTTAACATCTTTTTATTTTAGCTCAAGCTTACTTTTCTTGGTGTATCTGATAACTACAGTTCTTGCATTTTAGGATCGTGGATGCTCCTGCCACAATTATAGAAGAAAAGGGCTGTGAAAACCTGCATGGATTCAGGAAGAAAACTGTGGAATTAAATGCCTGTTTAACCTGTGTTTTGACTATTTTATCACAGTGAAACATCCATCCCCAGAAGAACCATTAGTTGACCACTGCAGACTTCACTTTTATACACCAGAGCCCTCT
>NW_026913555.1:0-10866 GCF_034315485.1 Pezoporus occidentalis
ACCCAGGCCAACCCACTTTGATACAGCCCAGCTCACTTTCATCCTCCCCAGCCCAGTTCAGTTTACTCCAGCACAGTTTAACCCAGTCCAGCTCACTTTGACCCAGCCCAGCCCACTTCAGTTCACTCTAGCACAGTTTAAGCCAGTCCAGCCCAGTTTAACACAGTCCAGCCCAGTTTAAACACAGTCCAGCTCAGTTTGATCCAGCCCAGCCCAGTTTATCCCAGTCTAGCACACTTTCATCCTGCCCCGCCCACTTCAGTTCACTCTAGCACACTTGAACCCTGTCCAGCACAATTTAATTCAGTCCAGCTCAGTTCAATCCATCCCAGCCCAGTTTAACCCGGGCCAGCCCAGTTTGATACAGCCCAGCCCACTTTAACACAGTCCAGCCATGTTTAACCCAGTCCAGCCCAGTTTCTTACAGCCCAGCCCAGTTTAACCCAGTCCAGCCATATTTCATACACTCCAGCTCAGTATAATCCAGCCCAGCCAAGTTTAACCCAGTCCAACCCAGTTTAACCCAGCCCAGCCCACTTTAACCCAGTCCAGCTCAGTTTCATCCAGCCCAGCCCACTTCAGTTCACTCTAGCACAGTTTAACCCAGTCCAGCCCACTTTAACCCACTACAGCTAAGTTTAAACACAGTCCAGCTCAGTTTCATCCAGCCCGGTCCACTTGAACCCAGTCCAGCTCACTTTAATCCAGCCCAGCCCAGTTCAGTTCACTCTAGCACAGGTTAACCCTGTCCAGCCCACTTTGATCCGGCCCAGCCCCGTTTAACCTAGTCCAGCCCAGTTTAACCCAGGCCAGCCCAGTTTGATACAGCTCAACACAGTTTGACACAGGCCAGCCCAGCTTGATCCAGCCCAGCCCAGTTTAACCCAGTCCAGCCATTTTTAATACACTCCAGCTCAGTATAATCCAGTCCAGCCTAGTTTAACTTAGTCCACACCAGTTTAATCCGATCCATCTCACTTCAATCCAGCCCAGCCCACTTTAAACCACTCCAACCAAATCTGATACAGCCCAGCCCAGTTTAACCCAGTCCAACCATACTTAATACATACCAGCTCAGTACAATCCAGTCCACCACACTTTAACACAGCCCAGCCCAGTTTAACCCAGTCCAGCTCAGTTTGATACAGCCCAGCCCAGTTCATTCACTCTAGCACAGTTAAACGATGTCCACCCCAATTTAACCCACTCCAGAGCAGTTCAGTCCATCCCAGCCCAGTTTAACCCAGTCCAGCCGAGTTTAACCCAGTCCAACCCAGTCTCCTACACCCCAGCCCAGTTTAACCCAGTCCAACAATATTTAATACACTCCAGCTCAGTATAATCCACTCCAGCCCAGTTTAACCCTGTCCAGCCCAGTTTGATACAGCCCACCCCAGTTTAACCCAGTCCAACCCAGTTTAACCCAGCCCAGCCCAGTTTCAAACAGCCCAGCCCAGTTTAACCCAGCCCAGCCCAGTTTGATACAGCCCAGCCCAGTTTAATTTCTCGATCTGTGTTGCAGGGTGCTTGTAACAGGAGATGCATCGAGTTACCAGTCTTCAGGGCTTCTTCGTTTATGCTGAATGATTTCAAGTCTCAACCTGTTGAGAACAGGCAGAATCTTTATGTGCTCTGCTGCTATTTCTGAACAATTGCTGGTCATTCCTATCTTATTTTTGCTCATTTCTTACCAGTTTTAAGACTATTTTGTGTATTTCTAACCCATTTTTCCAATTGCTAACCCATTTTAAGTCTTTTTTAGCTGTTTCTAAAAAATTGATGGCCACTTCTATCTTATTTTTGCCTGTTTCTCACTAGCTTTAAGCCATTTTAGGCTATTTCTGAACACTTTCTTTCCATTTCTAGCCTGTTTTAAGCTTTCCTTAGCTATTTCTAAACTGGCTTGAGCTATTTCTAACCCTTTTCTACCCAATTCTAACTCTTTTAAAGCCCTTTTGGCCATTTCCCAACCCTTTCTTTCCTGTTCTTACCAATTTCTTGCCATTTCTAACCCGTTTTTGCCCTTGCCTCTGTGGACAGGCTCCTGGCAGTGTGCTGTCTCTGCAGGTGTCCAGCAGGCCCCTTCCTTGTTTTGCTTTATTTATGTCCTATTAGAATACGATTTCAGAACTCTCTGTCAGGCAGATGGTACCCCAACTTACTGTTTAACTACAGCAGCAGGTTGCAGCGGCTTAGTTTCATAGGTTGTACAAAGGTAGGGAAGTAGTTGTGCAAGCCTGGTGTTAACAGTCCTCGCAAGGTCTGTATGTATCAGGAAGTGATGGAATGCTTCCATGTGGTTGGGGTATTGTGGCAAGTATCCTTTAGGACTTAAGTACTCCACAGCAGTAGAGGGGAGTGTCTCAAACCAGTTCTTAAGGCTCCTTTGTTACGTGCTTAATGAGTTATGTGCTGAGTTATGTACTGCTTAATTTGGGGCATGGAAAGTAAGTGATTGTGTCAGTTAGATGCTGTAGCTGGGAGAACTAGTGCCTGGGTTTAGTCCCAGTTAAGTGAGAAGGGCTTAAATTGCAGTGAAATTTAATAAGAATCCAGCTGTGCTGATACTTGGCACCACATGTAGCAACCTGAACTATCTAATCACAGTGTGCTTAGTTCTCATTCACTTGTACCGATCTTGCTTTTCTATAGATGTGATGTTATAGCTGACTAGTCTGGCAGCAATGCGTGTTTGGGTTTCGCTTACCTGATGTGCTGCGGGCAAAACGCTTCACTTGTCAAGGTTTAAAACAACCCCAGCATGGTCTTTGCACTCTTCAGAAGCACTCATTTGATCTTGACTGTTTCTTAACAGGCGTGTGGCATTGTTACGAGCATCTCGAAGGAATACCTTGGGTCTGACCTCACTGTTTCTGATACTGGATTCCAGAGAGACTTCAGAGTGTACCTGCAGCTGAGGCAAACGTGGGTAGCATTTAGTAAGTGCCCTTTCAACTTGGTATCTCTTAATAGATATTCAGGAGGTTCAGTTGCTGTCTTGCTATAGTTTCTGCCTTGGTAAATCTCCTCCTCTGCATATGGTGCTCACAGAAGGAAGCACAATTCTCTTTATACTTTTTCTGTAAGGCTACTAGTGTATGTGTAAGGGGCCATAATGCGGTCGCAGTAGTGATGAGAGTGAAAAACGCTGGTGTTAGTAGCAATCTGCTTGCTCTGTAGCAATTTCGTGCTATTTCTAACTCATTTTTGCTGTTTCCTAATTTGGTTTAACCCATTTTTGGCCATTTCTAACCTTTTTTGCCCATTTCTAACCCATTTTAAGGTATTTTTTTTGCTATTCCTAAACAACTCATGGCCATTTCTATTTCGTATTTCCCCATTTCTTACCGGTTTTAAGCCTCTTTTGGCTATTTCCAAACAATTGGGAATTTCGAACCCATTTTATGTCTTTTTATTTTTCTATTTCTAAACAATTGATGGCCACTTCTATCTTATTTTTCATCGCTTCTTACCCTTTTTAAGTCTTTTTTGGCTATTTCTGAACAGTTCCTTGCCATTTCTAGCCTCTTAAGCTTTTCTTAGCTCTTTCTAAACTGGCTTGGCATATTTCTAACCTTTTTTTTTTTCCCAATTCTAAGTCTTTTTAAGCTACTTTGGCCATTCCCAAACCATTTCTGTCCAGTTCTTGCCACTTCTAACCCTTTTTTGCCCTATCCTGACTACCTCTGAAACATTTTTATCCATTTCTAACCCATTTTATCTCATTTGTGCTATTCCTATACAATTTAATGTCTTTTCCATCTTATTTTTGCCCATTTCTCACCAGTTTTAAGCCATTTTGGGGTCTTTCTGAACAGTTCCTTGCCATTTCTAGCCTGTTTTAAGCTTTTCTTAGCTCTTTCTAAACTGGCTTGGCCTACTTCTAACGCTTTTTTGCCCAATTCTAAGTCTTTTTAAGCCCTTTTGGCCGTTTCCAAACTGGTTTTCTCCTGGTCTTGCCAATCTCCTGCCGTTTCTAACCCCTTTTTGCCCTTTCCCGACTTGGTTTAAACCATTTTTGTCCCTTTCTCACCCATTTGAAGTCTTTTGGCTATTTCTGAAAAATTGCTGGTCATTCCTATTTTATTTTTGCATATTTCTTACCAGTTTTAAGACTCTTTTGGCTGTTTCGAACCCATTTTTCCCATTGCTAACCCATTTTAAGTCTTTTTCTGTTTTGGCTGTTTCTAAACAATTGATGGCCACCTCTATCTTATTTTTGTCCAGTTCTTGCCAGTTTTAAGCCATTTTGGGCTATTTCTGAACAGTTCCTTTGCATTTCTAGCCTGTTTTAAGCTTTTCTTAGCTATTTCTAAATTGGCTTGGCCTATTTCCAACCCCTTTTTTTCCCAATTCCATGTCTTTTTAAGCCCTTTTGGCCGTTTCCAAACCGGTTTTGTCCTGTTCTTACCAATCTCTTGCCATTTCTGACCCATTTTTGCCCTTTCCCAACTTGGTTTAAACCATTTTTGGCCCTTTCTAACCCATTTGAAGTCTTTTTTGGCTATTTCTGAACAATTGCTGGTCATTCCTATCTTACTTTTGCCCATTTCATACCAATTTTAAGACTATTTAGCTGTTTCTAACCCTTTTTTCCCATTGATAAGCCATTTGAAGTCTTTTTGGCTATTTCTAAGCAATTGATGGCCATTTCTCTCTTATTTTTGCCCACTTCTTACCCTTTTTACGTCTTCTTTGGCTATTTCTGAACAATTTATGGCCCTTTCTAGCCTGTTTTAAGCTTTTCTTATCTATTTCTAAACTGGCTTGGCCTATTTCTAACCCTTTTTTTGCCCAATTCTAAGTCTTTTTAAGCCACTTTGGCCATTCCCAAACCATTTCCGTCCAGTTCTTTCCACTTCTAACCCATTTTTGCCCTATCCTGACTACCTTTGAAACATTTTTATTCATTTCTAACCCATTTTATCTCCTTTGTGCTCTTTCTAAATAATTGCTGATCATTCTTACCTTATTTAGGCCCATTTCTTACCAGTTTTAAGCCATTTTGGGCTCTTTCTAAACACTTCCCTGCCATTTCTAGCCTGTTTTAAGCTTTTCTTAGCTCTTTCTAATCTGGCTTGGCCTGCTTCTGACCCTTTTTTTGCCCAATTCTAAGTCTTTTAAAGCCCTTTTGGCCATTTCCAAACCGGTTTTGTCCTGTTCTTACCAATCTCTTGCCATTTCTAACCCCTTTTTGCCCTTTCCCAACTTGGTCTAAACCATTTTGGGCCCTTTCTAACCCATTTGAAGTCTTCTTTGGCTGTTTCTGAAAAATTGCTGGTCACTCGTATCTTCGGTTTGCCCATTTCTCACTAGTTTTAAGACTATATTGGCTGTTTCTAACCCATTTTTCCCATTGCTAACCCATTTTAATTCTTTTGGGCTATTTCCGAACAATTGATGGCCTTTTTCTAGCCTGTGTTAAGCTTTTCTTAGCTATTTCTAAACCAGCTTGGCCTTTTTCTAACCCTTTTAGCCCAATTCTAAGTCATTTAAATCCTTTATGGCCGTTTCCAAACCATTTTTGTCCTGTTCTTACAAATTTCTTGTCACTTCTAACCCATTTTTTCCCTATCCTGACTTGCTTTGAAACACTTCTATCCATTTCTAGCCCATTTAAACTCCTTTTTGCTATTTCTAAACAATTGCTCTGTAGAGAGCCTGACAGCAGAATGGCTGCAGGACAAAGGCCACGAAACTGTGCAACTAGTCAAGATCTAGGCCGAAGAACACAGCAGCAACTGTGTGGTCAATGGTTGCTCAAGGACAGGATGTATGCTTGCTGAGATAGCGCAACGGTAACGCTTGAGCAAGAGTGAAACATGTTGAAACAAGAAGCGGTCGCGATTGTTTTAGAAACCCCTGTGTTAGCACAAACTAACCAATGATTTTATTGTACCCTGGCAGAAATTGTATCTAACACTGAGACTATAAAAATAGCTGTATTTTGCTAAATAAACGAGACTTGCTGACCATGATAGCATGAGGCTTGTCTCCCGCGACTCCGACATTTGGCGCCCGAACAGGGACCAAGGAAGGGACCGTCCCTTTTAAGAGTTGCGGAGGGTGCAGGTCTCGACATAGAGACGGCTTCTGCAGGACAGCAGTGGCACATCGGTGGACTGCGTGATCTCTGCTTTGGCCCGGAGTGCAGCATCGGCTGGCTCTGCTGCTACGCGCTGCCGACGCCTGGAGGGTGCAACGGATCCGGTAAATATGCACAGGCAAGCGGCGTATGATCTTTTTACTGCCTTCCTCCGTCGTCGGGGGCTAAAAGGCTTAGACTTTGATAAGGACCTCCCTACCCTTCTTTCTCATGCCCGGTCTCTCGGTATTTTTAGTGACCCCCACTCTGTTCACCAGTTATCGGAATGGCGTCGCTACGGCGATAAATTATGGGATCTTACATTAGATGATGATAAAATTGCTAAGAAGTTATCCAAATTGTGGCGTTTGATACATAACGAACTCCTGATGGTACAGGCAGAGAAACGTGCGGCTGAAAGTGCCCGTTTGGCACAAGATCAGAATCGTAACTATGATCCTTCTGCCCCTAACCCGCCCGCGAGTATCGATCTGCGGGAAGATATCTGCCGGCGGGCTGCAACAGCAAACGAGCCAGGCAAAGATAACCCTTTTGATCCCGGAATAATCGACCCTGACAGAGAACCCCACCTCTACCCCCCTGACCCGCATGATATGTGGAAAAACATTAAAAAACAAGCGGAAAATCACGGTGCTGTGAGCCTGCCCCACAACCTGAATGCTCCACATCCCGTCCGTCACGAGGCGAACCGGGGGCTGGACGGCGGGGAGGAAAACGGCGCTCCCGCGGGAGCCGAACGGAGGCTGCGGCGGGGGCTCCCCGCCGACCGAGGGGCTGCACCCGGTGGCAGCGGTGGGATAAGGAGCTGCGGAGCACGGGCGCGCCGCCTCCACCTCCCTGATGCCGCGACCTCACTCACTCGCCCGGCGGCGGCAGCAGCAGGCTCCGGCGGGCTCCCCCCATTGCCTGCCCGCGGGCAGAGGGCTCTGATACTCGCCCGCCCCTCGCCTTTCTGTGCTCCGGCAGGCGCGGGGTGCGCGGCGGTGCGGGGTCCACTCCTCCCGGTGAGAGGCGGTAAGAAACCCAGCCTCTGCCCCGGAGGTCTTTCACCCACAGCAATGGTCTCTTAACAGAGCACGATTCAGTCAAACACGCTACCCTTCAAAACAGAGCTGCCATAGATTTTTTGCAATTATCTCAAGGACATGGATGTAAAGACTTTGATAGAATGTGTTACGTGAATCTATCTGATCATTCTGAGTCTGTCCATGATGCAATTCAAAACCTAAAGGACGGAGTTAAGAAGTTGTGAATGGAGAGTAGCTGGAATTGGCTAGAAAGTTTGCTGTCAGAATAGGGCGTCAGTGCATGCTTGAAAAATATTATTAAAATCGCATTAACCTATGTAAAAATCTCTATGTATTTTAATCAAACTTCCTTGTTTAATTGCTTGTGTAAATCGTTTGTTTGCTAAGTCTATTAACAATGTTTCATTAGTTTATAAAGAAGGAAGAGATGAGGGGAATGCTGCACAAGAAGCTGCACCAGTAGACCTGGATGAGAGCCCAGGCATCTGGACTCTTATCAGCCACAAACCTTGGGAGAAGTGAACGGGACAAGTTAGAAAGAAGTGGAGAAAGAACACCGGGTGGAACCGAAGAAAGAGCATCAAGATAATTTCTGAGGACTGTACATTTGGAAACAGGAGGATGCTTAAGACAGGATAAAGAATGTGTAATCAAGGGGAAGTGGAAGTGAGATTGTAATGAGTAGTGATAGCAGAGAACTATGTTTAGAAATAATTATTCAAACAAAGGTGTGTGGACAGTAATGTGATTAGCTGAAAGAGTGTGCGATTAATAAAATTGTTTTGTGATGGAAAAGTACCAAAAGAACTAACCGCTACTAACTGCTAAGCAGAATACTATAAAAACCTGTAAGCTCACTCAATAAGGGATTTCATTTGTAGCCAGAAACAGAGTCCATGCCTCAGTTGCCACAAGATCGGGCCTGGGAAAGGGTGCTATCCCATATAAAGGATGGCCCGTGTGCAGTAGGGACCTTAGGCATGTTTATCCCTAATAACACTATGATAATAAATAAAGGAGGATTGTGTTCTCGAAGGTCAACGCACGCTTTTCAACCGAGCTGCGATGACAAAGTAAATTTTTGGAACCAGGTGAAAAAATAGCTGCTTCATTTTTAGCTCCCGGAGTAGCTAGCGCTCAAGCTTTGGCAACATTGAATAAGTTAGGATGTTGGCTTGCTAAGAAAACTAATGCTACAGCATCCGCTCTCTCTGCGCTGCTCACTGATGTTGACTCTATAAGACATGCAACTTTGCAAAACAGAGCAGCAATCAATTTTCTCCTCTTAGCACAAGGTCATGGGTGTGATGAATTTGAATGTATGTGCTGCATGAATCTTTCAGACCACTCTAACTCCATTCACAAACAATTAGCACACTTAAAAGACAATATGCGAAAATTACAGGAAACAAGTGATCCTTTCACAAACTGGTTAGCGTCCTTTGGATTATCTCCTTGGTTAATCACTTTGATAGAAAAACTTGCTTTGGTGCTGGCTATAATTTTGCTCGCAATTTTGCTTTTACCGTGTATCATGCAGTGTTTGCAAAAAATGATATCGAATGCTTTTAATCATAAAATGGCTATGCTTGCTACTAAAGAAAACGGGGGAAGTGTAGAGAGCCTGACAGCAGAATGGCTGCAGGACAAAGGCCACGAAACTGTGCAACTAGTCAAGATCTAGGCCGAAGAACACAGCAGCAACTGTGTGGTCAATGGTTGCTCAAGGACAGGATGTATGCTTGCTGAGATAGCGCAACGGTAACGCTTGAGCAAGAGTGAAACATGTTGAAACAAGAAGCGGTCGCGATTGTTTTAGAAACCCCTGTGTTAGCACAAACTAACCAATGATTTTATTGTACCCTGGCAGAAATTGTATCTAACACTGAGACTATAAAAATAGCTGTATTTTGCTAAATAAACGAGACTTGCTGACCATGATAGCATGAGGCTTGTCTCCCGCGACTCCGACATTGCTCGTCATTCCTATCTTATTTTGGCCCATTTCTTACCAGGTTTAAGCCATTTTGGGCTATTTCTGAACAGTTCCTTGCCATTTCTAGCCTCTTTTAAGCTTTCCTTAGCTCTTTCTAAACTGGCTTGGCCTATTTCTAACCCTTTTTTTGCCAAGTTCTAAGTCTTTTTAAGCCATTTTGGCCATTCCCAAACCATTTTTATCCAGTTCTTGCCGCTTCTAACCCCTTTTTGCCCTTTCCTGACTTGGTTTGAAATATTTTTGCCCATTGCTAACCCATTTTAACTCCTTTGTGCTATTTCTGTACAATTTACGGTCATTTCTATCTTAATTTTTCCCATTTCTTACCAGTTATAAGCAATTTTTGGCTATTTCTGAACAGTTTATTGCCTTTTCTAGCCTCTTTTAAGCCTTTCTTAGCTATTTCTAAACCTGTTTGGGCTATTTCTAAGCCTTTTTTGCCCAATTCTGTTTTTAAGCCATTTTGGCCATTTCCAAACCCTTTTTGTCCATTTCTTACCAATTTCTTGCCATTTCTAACCCTTCTTTGTTCTTTCCTATCTTCATTTGAACCATTTTTGCCCATTCCTAACCCATTTTTGCCCATTTTTTAACCCATTTTAAGTCTTTTTTGGCTATTTCTAAAAGAAGTATGGCCATTTCTAGCCACACACACCACCCCACCCCCAAGGAACCCACCCACCCCCATACACACTAACAGGAACCCACAGACACAAACAACCCCACCCCCACTCACACACCACACACCCCACACCCCCACACACAGCCCCCACTCACCCACGCCCCATACACAGAAACACGCACCTCCACCCGCAGCCCCCCACAAACACCACCCACACTCACAAATGTACATGTCTGCCCCACCTGCTCACACACCCACCCACCCATGCACATCCTCTTCACACACACCCAAACACAAACTACCCACACACTGCCCCACTGACACACACAACTCCCACACACAAACACCTCCACCCACAGCTACGCACATCCCCCCACAAAAAAAACACACAAGCCCCCCCCACTCACATGTACACGCATGCACATCACACACCCACACCCCCCCCAATACAAACAACACCCCCCACATATCCCCCAGGCACACAGATCCCACCACACACACACAAACATGCTCACACATCCTCACACACATACCCCCCCCCCACACACACACCACACGCACACACACCAACAGCCCCTACAAACAGCCCCCACACACACACGCACACGCACACATACCCGGACGTTTACACAACCCCCACTCACACACACCCCTACAAATAACCCACACACACAAACACAGACCTCTACACACACCATACACGCACGCATACACACAGATGCCCCCACACCCCCCCCCCCCCATTCACACAACTCCCACAACCACCCACCCATTCACGCACAAAAACATGCACACAAACACACACCCCCCACTCACACCCCGACCACACATACATCTCCACACATGGACACACTGCCCCACTCATACTTCACCCACAGACATCCCCCACTCACACCCCCCCCACGCCCCCTACACAAACACACCCCCCACAAGCACCCCTACACTCACACAAACATATGCGTGCACACACACCTCCAAAAACACCCCTGTCAGATACACACCGCCCACTCACACACCACACCCCCTGCACACCCCCATCTCTGCCCCAAATGCCCTGACACACACACAACACACAAGCAAATCGCCTCCACACACACCCATCCTCATGCACACA
>NW_026913557.1:0-3037 GCF_034315485.1 Pezoporus occidentalis
CTGAAATAAAGCAGAGGAGGAAAGGGTTTTCTAAAAGGCCCCTTGGATCCTGTGGATGCCACAACAAAGCAGGGTTTTCATATCAGGGATTTTTTTTTTCTCTAATCCACTTGAAATGGGTTTTAATCCCCTTTGGCTCCCGCTAGAAGGTAAGCTGCTCTGTCTTCCCCATGACTTACCCGTCCTTGGGGCCTTGTCCCTTTTTGGTATTCACAGAGCCAGGGGGAAAAAAAATCAGGGGATTACAATTAACTGCCAGGGAGCTGCAGCCAGGCAAGGGTAGCCAAGGGTCCCCAAAACCAGGTCAGGCCCCCCAAAAGGTTTTAAAATTAATGGCACCAAAGGTCTTATTTGAACAATATCAGCGGTTGTCTTAAGAGTTTTAGCCAGCCTTCAAAAATGCCAAATGTTCGAGTAGAACCAAGTATGTAGTGGTGCATATCCGTATTCAAAAACAGAGATTACTCTTGGAAGCACTCTAAGAAGTGTTCAACCTCAGTGTGGGAAATCCAGCTCTCCTTTTGAGTTAATACTGCTACATTGAGAATGAAAAAATTAAAAGGCAGCAACTTCCTTTCATTTTATGCAGCTGCCTTTGCCTTTCAATCAAATCCTTTAAGTACTGTGTTTCCCAAAATGAGAGGGGGCTGCAGGGCCTTCCAGGAAAGGACAGAATACCCTTTACTCCCAAAAGCCCTAGTAGGGAATGACCCTGGTTAGCCTGCTGCACTTAAAGCTCTAGTAACAAAAGGTGGGTTTCCTACCCCATGCAGGTTACCAGGATGGATCGACCAGTAACCCAGGAACTTAATTACTTTATATTCCATGCAAGCCATTTAATTCAGCATCAGAGAGCACCTACATGGTTCCCAAATCTCCACCGGGAAATTTCAGGGGTATGCCAGATTCCATACATCACAACAAGAGTAAATCCTCACCTACTGGATAAAGGTTGACCTTACCTGTTTGAAGATCTGATGTTTTGATTTGCTTGCATTATAAGATCTGGAATGGCTTGCAGCTGAGATGGGAATTGCACCTTTCACTTGAGGTGGATCCAGTGGAAAAACTGTTAAAGGGAAAATTTTTAACACAAGGGATGTGACCTGCCCCATTTATAGAAAACTATTTATTTAAAAAAATTTAAACTTTATTCGATTTTCCTTTACATCAGAAGGACATGGATCAATCAAGAGGCATAGGATGATCAGGGGCTGGACCTCCTATGGACAGGCTGGACATTGGGGCTGTTCAGCCTGGGACTCTACGTGGGAGACCTCAGAGCACTTCCGTGTCTTTAAGATCACATTTCCCTTCAGAGAATCTTCATCGACAAACACTTGGTGATGTGTTCCTACTGGACCATTGCTCAGTTGGATTCCAAGAGGTGCAAATGGTCCGTGAGGGTGCCCGAGGCATGGACAAGGCCAGAGAAGCTGTGGCTGAACCATCCCTGGCAGGATTTTCAAGGCCATTGGACAAACTGATATGGACGTGTGTGGTGTCCTGACCATGAGGTTGAACCAAGCTCCTTTCCAACCCAAACCTGGAATTTACAATAGCTAATTTCATACAACCTGAAGCCTCAGCCTAAATGCATTAGGAAAAGTTATGGTTTTAAAGCATATTTCTAAATGTCAGGGGACTTCATTTATTCTGTTAACCATTTGACAAAGCTTACCAGGGGCAGGAATAACTCTACTGGATCAGCCAACTGTCAGCAACATGATGGCCTTAGTTTATTTATCTAATATTTCTCATTTCTGGGTAACAAAAGCCATTGGCTTTTCAATTTCTTCCCATGCCTTAGGAAACCATTTTATCTTAACCAAGGGGTGGCAATGCCACAACGTCCAATAGAATGGGGTGTTGAAATAATGCTGAAACCATGAGGATCAGCCATTTCTTCAAAACTTCTGCCTTTTTATCCTACGGACTCCTGTGACCATTTTGCACCTCTTTGAGTTAAGACAAAGCTTTTACAGGGAACATAAATAATAGGAAAGCAAGTGGTTGTTGCCAGAAGTAGAGAAATGAGTTAAGGAAAATGGCATCTAAATGCAGCCTCTAGTATGGTGATCCTTGTAGACAGTTTCTTCGACCCAAGCAATGTCAGATGGTTAACAGTAAAAGTAAGCCAGCATTTAGAATGATGCTTTAACTATTTTCCTAAATATAGGATTCAGTAATGAAATGTAATATTTAAAAATAAAGTATAAATAGGAAAAAGTACTTTAAAATTTATGTCAGGGCTCCATGACCATTTCCCCCCCGGTTATTTTCCCCTGGATTAAACAGTGTTTCCACTGGGCAGCCACAGCTTCCGGGACCCGTGAAAACCCACCCCACAGGGAAAGCTTCTCCTTCCTATCGCAACCAACTCCCCCTGTTTTTTGAACCACACTCTTCCTGTCACTCAGTCCCTTTGATGAAGACCTCTCCAGCTAGATAGCCCCCTTTTGCGGGAAGCCTCTGAGGTCTCCACCAGCTTCTCTTCTCCAGGCTGATTCCCAATGTTCTCAGCCTGGCCTATCCGGAAGTGACTCCTCCTGATAAACCTCGTGGCTTGGACTTGTCCATGTCCTTCTGTGTTGAGGATATCAATCCTTGCTGTTTAATGTTTTTTTTTTATTAAATAGCCGTATCCATAACAAATTGAATGCTAATTCCTGGTTTAAATGATTCCCTTCTCCATAGTTGTTTCCTACAATCCAGACCCTCTCAGAAAGTATCCCCATTGCACATCTTTACTCCTGACAAAGCCATCCCAGATTTTATAATGAAAGCAAACAAAAAAACATCAGATCTCAAAACAGGTAAGGTCTCAACCTTTATCCCATGGAGGTGAAGGATTTAATTCCTTGTTGTTGATGTATGTAAATCACACCCATCACCACCTAAATAATCCCAGCTGGGCTTATTTAGGTGCTCCCTGATGCTGAATTAAATGGGTGAGGATGCCTATACAGTAACCAAGTTCCTGGGTTACTGGTAGATCCATCCTGGTAACCTGCATGGGGTAGGAAACCCACCTTTT
>NW_026913558.1:0-11799 GCF_034315485.1 Pezoporus occidentalis
ACCCATAGCATCCACATAGGGACCCATAGCACCCCTATAGGGACCCATAGCACCCCATTGGGACCCATAGCACCCCATAGGGACCCACAGCACCCCCATAGGGATGCACAGTATCCCTATAGGGTCCCACAGCACCCCAAAGGGACCCACAGCACCCCCATAGGGACCCATAGCATCCCTATAGGTACCCACAGTACCCCATAGGGACCCACAGCATCCCTATAGGTACCCACAGTACCCCATAGGGACCCACAGCACCCCATAGGGACTCACAGTACCCCATAGGGACCCACAGCACCCCTATAGGGACCCATAGCACCCCATTGGGACCCATAGCACCCCATAGGGACCCATAGCACCCCCATAGGGATGCACAGTATCCCTATAGGGTCCCACAGCACCCCAAAGGGACCCACAGCACCCCCATAGGGACCCATAGCATCCCTATAGGTACCCACAGTACCCCATAGGGACCCACAGCACCCCATAGGGACTCACAGTACCCCATAGGGACCCACAGCACCCCTATAGGGACCCATTGCACCCCCATAGAGACCCATCACCCCCCATTATCCCCTATAGGTCCCCCATTTTCCTCTATAGGAACCCCATTACCCCCTGTGGGACCCCCATCACCCCCTATAGGGACCCACAGCACCCCATAGGGACCCCAAACCCCCCATAGGGACCCACAGCACCCCATAGGGACCCACAGCACCCCATAGGGACCCCAAACCCCCATAGGGACCCACAGCACCCCATAGGGACCCCAAACCCCCCATAGGGACCCACAGCACCCCATAGGGACCCCAAGGGACCCCAAACCCCCCATAGGGACCCATAGAGCGCCCTTTAGTCACGCCCCCTGTGGCTCCGCCTATCAGCGCCTTCCGCGCCCCTTTAGCCACGCCCCCGGGAGCACCGCCCACTCCCCTTTAACCACGCCCCCGTGGGTCCGCCAATCAGCGCTGCCCGCTCCCCTTTAGCCACGCCCCCCCGTGGCTCCGCCTATAAGCATCGTCCTGGCCTCTTTAGCCCCGCCTCTGTGTCTCCGCCTATCAGCGCCGCCCGCTCCCCTTTATCCCCGCCCCCGCTGCTCCGCCAATCAGCGCCGCCCGCGCCTCTTCAGCCACGCCCCGCGCGTCTCCTCCTATCAGCGCTTTAGCAACGCCCCCCCCGCCCCTTCTCCGCCAATCAGCGCCGCCCGCTCCCCTTTAGCCACGCCCCTCCCGCTGGCCTTCCCTCAGAGCGCCAAGATGGCGGCGGGCGGCGGAGCCTCCGCCGGGCCCGGCTCCGCTCCGGGCCGAGGCCGCTTCCCCGCGCGGCCTCCGCGGGGCCCGGCCCGGCCTCCCCCGGCCCCCAGGGCCCGGACCCCGCTCTTGGCCCCGCCGGGCCCCGCCGCCGGCTCCGATCCGACCCTCGCGGCCTTGCTGGGCCTGGCCGGGGGGCTCCGGCGCCTGCGGGCCCTGCTCGGAGAGGGAGGAGGGAGGAGGAGGAGGACGGTGAGGAGAGGGGGGGGGGGGGGGGGAATGGGGGAGGTTGTGGGGCAGCTGTGGGGGGGGAGTTATGGGGCAGGTATGGGGCAATGAGGGGTGGTTATGGGGCAGTGAGGGGTGGTTATGGGGCAGTGAGGGGTGGTTATGGGGCAGTGAGGGGTGGTTATGGGGCAGTGAGGGGTGGTTATGGGGCAATGAGGGGTGGTTATGGGGCATTTAGGAGGTGGTTATGGGGCAGTGAGGGGTGGTTATGGGGCAGTGAGGGGTGGTTATGGGGCAATGAGGGGTGGTTATGGGGCATTGAGGAGGAGTTATGGGGCAGTGAGGGGTGGTTATGGGGCAGTGAGGGGTGGTTATGGGTCAATGAGGGGTGCTTATGGGGCATTGAGGGGTGGTTATGGGGCAATGAGGGGTGGTTATGGGGCAGTTACGGGGCAATGAGGGGTGGTTATGGGGCAGTTATGGGGCATTGAGGAGGAGTCATGGGGCAGTTATTGCTCAATGATGGGTGGGTATGGGGCACTTATGGATCAAGGAGACCCAGTTATGGGGCAGTGAGGGGTGGGTATGGGTCAATGGGGGTGGTTATGGGGCATTGAGGAGGACTTATGGGGCACTTATGGGTGAATGAGGCACAGTTATGGGTCAATGACGGGTGGTTATGGGGCAGTTATGGGTCAGTGGGGGGCAGTTGTGGGTGAACAAGGGGCAGGTATGGGGCAGATATGGATCAATGAGAGGCAGTTATGGGTCAATGAGGGGTGGTTATGGGGCAGGTGTGGGTCAATGGGGGGAGTTATGGGGCAATGGGGGGGAGTTATGGGGCAGGTATGGGTCAATGGGGGGAGTTATGGGGCAGGTATGGGTCAATGGGGGCAGTTATGGGGCAATGGGGGGGAGTTATGGGGCAGGTATGGGTCAATGGGGGGGAGTTATGGGGCAATGAGGGGGAGCTATGGGTCAGTGAGGGGCAGTTGTGGGTCAAATGGGGGGCAGTTATGGGGCAGTTTGTGGGTCAAATGGGGGACAGTTGGGGGACAATGAAGGGCAGTTATGGGTCAATGAGGGGTAGTTGTGGGATGGTTATGGGGCAATGGGGGTGGTTATGGGGCAATGAAGGGTAGTTATGGGGCAGTTGTGGGGCAATGGGGGCAATTGTGGGTCAGTGGGGGGCAGTTGTGGGGCAATAGTTGCCGTTATGGGGTAATGGGGAGCGGTTGTGGGGCAGTTGTGGGTCAGCGTGGGCAGTTGTCGGACAATGGGGGCAGTGTTGTGGCATGGGAGCAATTATGGGTCAATGAGGGGCAACTCTGGGTCAATGGGGGAAGTTATGGGGCAATGGATGCAGTTATGGGGCAATGGATGCAGTTATGGGGCAATGGATGCAGTTATGGGGCAATTGTGGGTCAATGAAGGCAGTTGTGAGGCAGTTGCGGGTCAATGGGGGGCAGTTGTGGGGCAATGGGGAGCAGTTATGGGGCACTTATGGGTCAGTGGGGGGCAGTTGTGGGGCAATGGGGAGCAGTTTGGGGTAATGGGGGGTAGTTATGGGGCAACGAGTGCAGTTATGGGGCAGTTGTGGTTCAATGGGGGGGCAGTTATGGGTCAATGTGGGCCGTTGTGGGTCAATGGGGGCAGTTATGGGTCAGTGTGGGCAGTTGTGGGTCAATGGGGGGCAGTTGTGGGTCAATGGGGGGCAGTTGTGGGTCAATGGGGGGCAATTGTGGGTCAATGGGGGCAGTTGTGGGTCAATGGGGGGCAGTTGTGGGTCAATGGGGGGCAGTTATGGGTCAATGGGGGGCAATTGTGGGTCAATGGGGGGCAGTTATGGGTCAATGGGGGGCAATTGTGGGTCAATGGGGGCAGTTATGGGTCAGTGTGGGCAGTTGTGGGTCAATGGGGGGCAGTTGTGGGTCAATGGGGGGCAATTGTGGGTCAATGGGGGCAGTTGTGGGACAATGGGGGCAGTTGTGGGTCAATGGGGGGCAGTTGTGGGTCAATGGGGGGGCAGTTATGGGTCAATGGGGGGCAGTTGTGCGTCAATGGGGGGCAGTTATGGGTCAATGGGGGGCAATTGTGGGTCAATGGGGGGCAGTTGTGGGTCAATGGGGGGCAGTTGTGCGTCAATGGGGGGCAGTTATGGGTCAATGGGGGCACTTGTGGGTCAATGGGGGGCAGTTGTGGGTCAATGGGGGGGCAGTTATGGGTCAATGGGGGGCAGTTGTGCGTCAATGGGGGGCAGTTGTGGGTCAATGGGGGGCAGTTGTGCGTCAATGGGGGGCAGTTATGGGTCAATGGGGGGCAATTGTGGGTCAATGGGGGCAGTTGTGGGTCAATGGGGGCAGTTGTGGGTCAATGGGGGGCAGTTATAGGGGGCGTGGCCTGCTGGGCGTGGCTCACGCTGCTCTCCACCAATAGGAGGAGTTCCTGGGCTTCCCCCCCGATGACATCACCACCCCTCGCCGCCCCCCCCGCCGCTCCCTGCGAGGTCAGTGCAAGCCCCGCCCCCTCCCCCTTTAAGCCCCTCCCCCTTTGAGCCCCTCCCCCCCTCACTTCTCTCTCTCCCCCCTCCCCCTCCCCACAGGCACCCTCGGGGCTCCCCCTCCCCCCTCCTCCCCCCTCCCCCCCCTTTCCCCCTCCCCCTCCCCCCCCAAGCGGGGGGGGCGGGGCCGGAGGAGGGGGCGGGGCGGCGGGGGGGCGGGGCGGGGGGGGGCGGGGCTTGGGATCCTGCGCCAGTTCCGGGGGCCCCTGGTGAGCGCCCGCTCGGCCCGGCCCATCCGCATCCCGCGGCGCTTCGCACCCATGGGTGCTGCGGGGGGGGCACCCATGGGTGCTGATGGAGGGGAGACCCCGACACCCATGGGTGCTGGTGGAGGGGAGACCGCGGCACCCATGGGTGCTGATGGAGGGGAGACCGTGGCACCCATGGGTGCTGCAGGGGGGGCACCCATGGGCGCTGATGGAGGGGAGACCACAGCACCCATGGGTGCTGGTGGAGGGGAGACCGCGGCACCCATGGGTGCTGACGGAGGGCAGACCGCGGCGCCACCCATGGGTGCTGATGGAGGGGAGACCGCGGCACCCATGGGTGCTGTAGCAGGGGCACCCATGGGTGCTGGTGGAGGGGAGACCGCGGCACCCATGGGTGCTGGTGGAGGGGAGACCGCGGCACCCATGGGTGCTGATGGAGGGGAGACCGCGGCACCCATGGGTGCTGGTGGAGGGGAGACCCCGGCACCCATGGGTGCTGATGGAGGGGAGACCGCGGCACCCATGGGTGCTGTAGCAGGGGCACCCATGGGTGCTGATGGAGGGGAGACCCCGACACCCATGGGTGCTGATGGAGGGGAGACTGCGGCACCCATGGGTGCTGGTGGAGGGGAGACCGCGGGACCAATGGGTGCTGTGGCAGGAGCACCCATGGGTGCTGATGGAAGGGAGACCCCGACACCCATGGGTGCTGATGGAGGGGAGACCCCGATGCCCATGGGTGCTGATGGAGGGGAGACCCCGATGCCCATGGGTGCTGGTGGAGGGGAGACCGCGGGACCCATGGGTGCTGCTGGAGGGGAGACCGCGGCACCCATGGGTGCTGATGGAGGGGAGACAACAACAGCACCCATGGGTGACAGCTTGAGACTGATGGGTGACGCCATAGCACCCATGGGTGCTGCTATGGGAGCCGAGAGTGACACCGTAGCACCCATGGGTGACACCAGGAGAGAGCCAACAGCACCCATGGGTGACACCGGCGGGGACCCCTCAACACCCATGGGTGATAGCAGGATGGACCCCTCAGCACCCATGGGTGACCCCAGCAGCGAAACCACAGCGCCCATGGGTGACAGCAGGATGGACCCCACAGCACCCATGGGTGACAGCAGGATGGACCCCACAGCACCCATGGGTGACAGCAGGATGGACCCCTCAGCACCCATGGGTGACAGCAGGATGGACCCCACAGCACCCATGGGTGACAGCAGGATGGACCCCACAGCACCCATGGGTGACAGCAGGATGGACCCCACAGCACCCATGGGTGACAGCAGGATGGACCCCACAGCACCCATGGGTGACAGCAGGATGGACCCCACAGCACCCATGGGTGACAGCAGGATGGACCCCACAGCACCCATGGGTGACAGCAGGAGAGAGCCAGCAGCACCCATGGGTGACCCCAGCAGCGAAACCACAGCGCCCATGGGTGACACCGGTGGGGACCCCTCAACACCCATGGGTGACAGCAGGATGGACCCCTCAGCACCCATGGGTGACAGCAGGATGGACCCCACAGCACCCATGGGTGACAGCTCAGGACCTGTGAGTGACACCTCAGCACCCATGGGTGCTCCTGCGACACCCCCCATTGACCCGCCAGCACCCATGGGTGTCACCCATCCCCTCGCTGTCACCCTGACGCCCTGCCGGGTCACCCTGACGCCCATTGGGGTCGCCCTGACACCCAATGGGGTCACCCCATTGGCACCCATGGGTGCCCCCCCCCGCCGGGCCATCCTGCGCGAGGCCACCTTCCGGTGGGGCTCCCCCCGCCCCGGACGTGACGTCATCAGGGGTGGCGGTGACGTCACCAAGGATGCTCCAATGGCGTGCGGCGACGCTCACGTGACCTCAGGACCCCCATTGCTGACGTCAGAGACCCCACCAGTGACGTCAGGACCCTCACTGGTGACGTCAGAGGCTCTGTTGGTGACATCACGACCCCCACTGGTGACGTCAGAGACCCCACCGATGACATCGGGGCCCCCATTAATGACATCACTGCCCTCATCGGTGACGTCAGAGGCACCATTGGTGACGTCAGAGGCGCCACTGGTGACAGCAGGACCCCCATTGGTGACGTCAGGACCCCCATTGGTGACATCAGGACCCCCATTGGTGACGTCAGGACCCCCGTTGATGACATCACTACCCTTATCGGTGACGTCAGAGACCCCATTGGTGACATCAGGACCCCCATTGGTGGCATCAAGACCCCCGTTAGTGACATCAGGACCCTCGTTAGTGACATCACTACCCCTATCGGTGACGTCAGAGACCTCATTGGTGACGTCAGGAGCTTCGCTGATGACGTCAGAGACCCCACTGGTGACGTCAGAGACCCCACCGGTGACGTCACAGCCCCCACCAGTGACGTCAGAGACCCCATTAGTGACATCCGGACCCCCATTGGTGACATCAGGACCCCCGTTGATGACATCACTACCCTTATCGGTGACGTCAGACACCCCATTGGTGACATCAAGACCCCTGTTAGTGACATCAGGACCCTCGTTAGTGACATCACTACCCCTATCGGTGACGTCAGAGACCTCATTGGTGACGTCAGGAGCTTCGCTGGTGACGTCACAGACCCCACCGGTGACGTCAGGACCCTTGCTGATGACATCAGGACCTCCGCTGGTGATGTCAGAGACCCCATTGGTGACATCAGGGCCCCCATTGATGACATCAGAGACTCCGTTGGTGACGTCAGAGACCCCATTGGTGACGTCAGGACTCTCCTTGATGACATCAGGGTCCCCAGCAGTGACATCACTCCCCCCGCTGGTGACGTCAGAGGCCCCGCTGGTGACGTCAGGACACCTGTTGATGATGTCACAGACCCCGTTGGTGACGTCACAGCCCCCCCCGGTGACGTCGGGCCCCGACCCCCCCCGCCGCCCCTTGCTCCGGGCCCCCCTCTTCACGCCGGGCCCCGCCCACCTCCGCATCTACCAATCGCTGGGCGAGGGCGAGGCTGACGTCACGGCCCCGCCCCCCGGTGACGTCACCGCCGAGGCAGCGGGGGCCGCCCCCCACCCGGAAGCCGCCTCCACCAATGGCGGCGCCCGGCGGCCCTTCCCCAACCACTTGGCCCTGCCCCGCTTCGATGACGTCAGCAGGGAGGGCGGTGACGTCACCAAGGAGGGCGGTGACGTCATCGATGACATGGCGCGGGTCTACAGCCTCCTGAGCAGGGCCCGGGTGCAGCTGGACTCCATCGACCGGTGCCGATGGCACCCACCCATGGTGAGCACCCAATGGCACCCATGGGACCCCCCCCCACCCACCCATGGTGAGCACCCAATGGCACCCATGGGACCCCCCCCCCACCCATGGTGAGCACCCAATGGCACCCATGGGACCCCCCCCCCCCCCCCACCCATGGTGAGCACCCAATGGCACCCATGGGACCCCCCCCACCCATGGTGAGCACCCAATGGCACCCATGGGACCCCCCCACCCATGGTGAGCACCCAATGGCACCCATGGGACCCCCCCACCCATGGTGAGCACCCAATGGCACCCATGGGACCCCCCCACCCATGGTGAGCACCCAATGGCACCCATGGGACCCCCCCCACCCACCCATGGTGAGCACCCAATGGCACCCATGGGACCCCACCCACCCACCCATGGTGAGCACCCAATGGCACCCATGGGACCCCCCCCCCAGCCCTGGTGAGCACCCAATGGCACCAATGGGACCCCCCACCCATGGTGAGCACCCAATGGCACGCATGGGACCCCCCCCCCCCACCCATGGTGAGCACCCAATGGCACCCATGGGACCCCCCCACCCATGGTGAGCACCCAATGGCACCCATGGGACCCCCCCCCACCCACCCATGGTGAGCACCCAATGGCACCCATGGGACCCCCCCCCCACCCACCCATGGTGAGCACCCAATGGCACCCATGGGACCCCCCCCCCCACCCATGGTGAGCACCCAATGGCACCCATGGGACCCCCCCCACCCACCCATGGTGAGCACCCAATGGCACCCATGGGACCCCACCCACCCACCCATGGTGAGCACCCAATGGCACCCATGGGACCCCCCCACCCATGGGTCCCCCCCCCCCATGAGTCCCCCCCCACCCATGGGACCCCCCCACCCATGTGAACCCCCCCCACCCATGGGACCCCCCCCACCCACCCATGGTGAGCACCCAATGGCACCCATGGGACCCCACCCACCCACCCATGGTGAGCACCCAATGGCACCCATGGGACCCCCCCCCCACCCATGGTGAGCACCCAATGGCACCCATGGGACCCCCCACCCATGGTGAGCACCCAATGGCACCATGGGACCCCCCCCCCCCACCCATGGTGAGCACCCAATGGCACCCATGGGACCCCCCCCACCCACCCATGGTGAGCACCCCATGGGACCCCCCCTACCCACCCATGGTGAGCACCCAATGGCACCCATGGGACCCCCACCCACCCATGGTGAGCACACCACGTCACACATGGGACCCCCCCCACCCACCCCTGGTGAGCACCCAATGGCACCCATGGGACCCCCCCCCCACCCCCCCATGGTGAGCACCCAATGGCACCCATGGGACCCCCCCCACCCACCCATGGTGAGCACCCAATGGCACCCATGGGACCCCCCCACCCATGGTGAGCACCCAATGGCACCCATGGGACCCCCCCTACCCACCCATGGTGAGCACCCAATGGCACCCATGGGACCCACCCACCCATGGTGAGCACCCAATGGCACCCATGGAACCCCCCCCCACCCATGGTGAGCACCCAATGGCACCCATGGGACCCCCCCACCCATGGTGAGCACCCAATGGCACCCATGGGACCCCCCCCCACCCCCCACCCATGGTGAGCACCCAATGGCACCTATGGGACCCCCCCACCCACCCATGGTGAGCACCCAATGGCACCCATGGGACCCCCCCACCCATGGTGAGCATCCAATGGCACCCATGGGACCCCCACCCACTTTCGGGGGCACCCATGGGTGCTGGGCCCTGGTTTGGGTCTCACCCCCCCCCCCTTTAGGTGTCAGCAGGAGATGGACCCAAAGAGCTGGAGGAGGCTGAGGGGGGGCCTGGAGACCCACAGGTGGGTGCTGGGGGCACCCATGGGTGCTGTGGGGGGTAATGGGTTGTATGAGTGTCAGTGGGTGCTATGGGGGTCGATGAGCTCTGTGGCTGGTCAATGGGTGCTATGGGTGTTAGTGGGTGATAAGGGTGGTCAATGGGTGCTATGGGTGTCAGTGGGTGATAAGGGGGGTCAATGGGTGCTATGGGTGTCAGTGGGTGATAAGGGTGGTCAATGGGTGCTCTGGGTGTCAGTGGGTGATAAGGGTGGTCAATGGGTGCTCTGGGTGTCAGTGGGTGATAAGGGTGGTCAATGGGTGCTCTGGGTGTCAGTGGGTGATAAGGGTGGTCAATGGGTGCTATGGGTGTCAGTGGGTGATAAGGGTGGTCAATGGGTGCTATGGGTGTCAGTGGGTGATAACGGTGGTCAATGGGTGCTCTGGGTGTCAGTGGGTGATAAGGGTGGTCAATGGGTGCTATGGGTGTCAGTGGGTGATAAGGGTGGTCAATGGGTGCTATGGGTGTCAGTGGGTGATAAGGGGGGTCAATGGGTGCTATGGGTGTCAGTGGGTGATAAGGGTGGTCAATGGGTGCTATGGGTGGTCAGTGGGTGCTATGGGTGTTCCGTGGGTGTTATGGGTGGTCAATGCATTCTATGGATGTAAATGGGTGCTATGAACATCAATGGGTGCTGTGGGGGGGTAATGGGTGCTACGGGTGTAAATAGGTGTTATGGGGTTTGATGGGTGGGCAGTGGGTGCTATGGGTGGCAGTGGGTCCTGTGGGTGTTAGTGGGTGCTATGGGTGTAAATGGATGCTTTGGGGGTCATTGGGTTTTATGGGTGCTCAATGGGTGCTATGGATGTCAGTGGGTGGTGAAGGGGTGTCAGTGGGTGCTATGGGTGTCATTGGGTGTCAGTGGGAGTTAATGGGTGTTAATGGGTGTCAATGGGAGTTAATGGGTATCAATGGGTGTCAGTGGGTGTCAATGGGTGTCCATGGGTATCAATGGGTGTCCATGGGTGTCCATGGGTATCAGTGGGTGCCAATGGGTATCAATGGGTGTCAATGGGTGTCCATGGGTGTCAGTGGGTGTCAATGGGTGTCAATGCGTGTCAGTGGGTGTCAGTGAGTGTCAATGGGTACCAATGGGTATCAATGGGTGTCCATGGGTGTCAATGGGTATCAATGGGTATCAATGGGTGCCAATGGGTGTCAATGGGTGTCAATGGGTCTCAATGGGTGTCAGTGGGTATCAGTGGGTGTCAATGGGTGTCCATGGGTGTCAATGGGTGTCAATGGGTATCAATGAGTGTCAATGGGTGTCAGTGGGTATCAATGGATGTCAATGGGTGTCAATGGGGGTCAATGGGGGTCAATGGGTGTCAATGGGTGCCAATGGGTATCAATGGGTGTCAATGGGTATCCATGGGTATCAATGGGTGTCTATGGGTGCCAATGGGTGTCTATGGGTGCCAATGGGTGTCTATGGGTGTCAATGGGTGTCAATGGGTGTCAATGGGTATCAATGGGTGTCAATGGGTACCAATGGGTGTCAATGGGTGTCAGTGGGTGTCAATGGGTGTTAATGGGTATCAATGGGTCTCAATGGGTGTCAATGGGTGCCAATGGGTATCCATGGGTATCAATGGGTGCCAATGGGTGTCCATGGGTGTCAATGGGTATCAATGGGTGTCAATGGGTGCCAATGGGTGTCAATGGGTGTCAATGGGTGCCAATGGGTGTCCATGGGTGTCAGTGGGTGTCTGTGGGTGCCAATGGGTGTCAATGGGTGTCAATGGGTATCAATGGGTGTCAATGGGTGTCAATGGGTGTCAATGGGTATCAATGGGTGTCAATGGGTGCCAATGGGTGTCAATGGGTGCCAATGGGTGTCCATGGGTGCTCTCTGCAGGCGCCCCCTGCTGGAGGCCGCTGCTCTCTCCCCGCCCTGTCCCGAGGCCCCGGCCCCGAGAGCGAGCCCAGGAGGAGCCGGAGCCCCCCCCCAGGTAGGGCTGGAGCCGGGGGGGCCATGGGGATCCATGGGGATCCATAGGGACCCATGGGGATCCATGTCCATATCCATGGGGATCCATGGGAGATCCATTGGGATCCATGTCCATATCCATAGGGATCCATGGGGATCCATATCCATGGGGACCCATGGGGATCTGTAGGGATCCATGTCCATATCCATGGGGATCCATAGGGATCCATGGGGATCCATATCCATAGGGATCCATAGGGATCCATGGGGATCCATATCCATAGGGATCCATTGGGATCTGTAGGGATCCATGTCCATATCCATGGGGATCCATGGGGATCCATGGGGATCCATATCCATAGTGACCCATGGGGATCCATAGGGACCCATTGGGATCCATGTCCATATCCATAGGGATCCATGGGGATCCATAGGAATCCATGTCCATATCCATGGGGATCC
>NW_026913559.1:0-10403 GCF_034315485.1 Pezoporus occidentalis
GGTCTATGGGGGGCTATGGGGGGCTATGGGGGGTCTATGGGGGTCTATAGGGGTCTATGGGGGGGGTCTATGGGGGGCTATGGGGGGTCTATGGGGGGCTATGGGGGGTCTATGGGGGGTCTATGGGGGTCTATAGGGGTCTATGGGGGGTCTATGGGGGTCTATAGGGGTTAATGGGGGGGGCTATGGGGGGGCTATTGGGGTCTATGGGGGGCTATGGGGGGGGGTCTATGGGGGGTCTATGGGGGGCTATGGGGGTCTATAGGGGTCTATGGGGGGTCTATGGGGGTCTATGGGGGGTCTATGGGGGGTCTATGGGGGTCTATGGGGGGGTCTATGGGGGTCTATATATGGGGGGGTCTATGGGGGTCTATAGGGGTCTATGGGGGGGTCTATGGGGGTCTATGGGGGTCTATGGGGGGTCTATGGGGGGGTCTATGGGGGGCTATGGGGGTCTATGGGGGGGCTATGGGGGTCTATGGGGGGGTCTATGGGGGTCTATGGGGGGTCTATGTGGGTCTATGGGGGTCTATGAGGGTCTATGGGGGTTCTATGGGGGGCTATGGGGGGTGTCTAGGGGTCTATGGGGGGTCTATGGGGGTCTATAGGAGTCTATTGGGGGGTCTATAGGGGTCTATGGAGGGGGATATGGGTGTCTATGGGGGGGATATGGGGGGCTATGGGGGGTCTATAGGGGTCTATGGGGGGCTATGGGGGTCTATAGGGGTCTATGGGGGGCTATTGGGGGTTATGGGGGGCTATGAGGGGCTGCGGGGAGCCTAATGGGGGGCTACAGGGGAATATGGGGGTCTATGGGGGAGCTATGGGGGGCTATGGGGAGCTATGGGGTGTATTGGGGTCTATGGGGGGTATTGGGTCCACTTATGGGTCCCCCCCCACTTATGGGTCCCCCCCCCACCTATGGGTCCCCCCCCCCACTTATGGGTCCCCCCATTGGCCCCCCCCCCATTATCAAGGTCCCCCCCCCACACTTATGGGTCCCCCCCACACTTATGGGTCCCCCCCCACACTTATGGGTCCCCCCCACTTATGGGAGTCCCCCCACACTTATGGGTGTCCCCCCCCCACTTATGGGTCCCCCCCACACTTATGGGTCCCCCCTATTCCCATCCCCCCCACACTTATGGGTGTTCCCCCCCCACACTTATGGGTCCCCCCCCACACTTATGGGTCCCCCCACACTTATGGGTCCCCCCCACACTTATGGGTCCCCCCCCACTTATGGGTGTCCCCCCCCAACTTATGGGTCCCCCCCACACTTATGGGTCCCCCCCACACTTATGGGTCCCCCCCACTTATGGGTGTCCCCCCCCACTTATGGGTCCCCCCCCCCACTTATGGGTCCGCCCCCCACTTATGGGTCCCCCC
The DNA here is from genome assembly GCF_034315485.1 of Pezoporus occidentalis. Classification (NCBI taxonomy): domain Eukaryota; kingdom Metazoa; phylum Chordata; class Aves; order Psittaciformes; family Psittacidae; genus Pezoporus; species Pezoporus occidentalis. Next base: position 1,390 of record NW_026913559.1, read on the forward strand.
ACACTTATGGGTCCCCCCCCACACTTATGGGTCCGCCCCACACTTATGGGTCCCCCCACACTTATGGGTCCCCCCCCACACTTATGGGTCCCCCCCACTTATGGGTCCCCCCACACTTATGGGTGTCCCCCCACTTATGGGTCCCCCCCCACTTATGGGTGTCCCCCACTTATGGGTCCTCCCCACACTTATGGGTCCCCCCCCACACTTATGGGTCCCCCCCCACACTTATGGGTCCCCCCCACTTATGGGTCCCCCCCACACTTATGGGTCCCCCCACACTTATGGGTCCCCCCCACTTATGGGTCCCCCCCACTTATGGGTCCCCCCCACACTTATGGGTCCCCCCACACTTATGGGTCCCCCCCCACACTTATGGGTCCGCCCCACACTTATGGGTCCCCCCACACTTATGGGTCCCCCCCACACTTATGGGTCCCCCCCCACACTTATGGGTCCGCCCCACACTTATGGGTCCCCCCACACTTATGGGTCCGCCCCTCACCGCCCGTGCTCCGGGTGCCCCCCGCACCACCCGCATTCGAGGCGCCGCAGGCACTGGGTGCAGGAGCGGAAGCGATGGCAGGGCTCACAGCCGGGGGGGGAGTGCACGCTGCGGCACCCAAGGGCACCCATTGGCACCCATGGGGACCCATTGGGACCCATTGACCCCATTGACACCCACTGACACCCACTGACACCCAATGATACCCATTGGCACCCATTGACCCCCATTGACACCCATTGACTCCATTGACACCCACTGACCCCCATTGACACCCATCGGCACCCATTGACTCCCATTGGCACCCATTGAGTCCCATTGGCACCCATTGGCACCCATTGGGACCCATTGACACCCATTGACACCCATTGGCACCCATTGATACCCATTGATACCCATTGACTCCATTGACACCCACTGACCCCCATTGACACCCATCGGCACCCATTGACACCCATTGACACCCACTGACACCCATTGACCCCCATTGGCACCCATTGACACCCATTGACCCCCATTGGCACCCATTGACATCCATTGACCCCATTGACACCCATTGACACCCATTGGCACCCATGGGCACCCATTGGCACCCATTGGCACCCATTGATACCCATTGACACCCACTGACACCCATTGGCACCCATTGATACCCATTGGCACCCATTGGCACCCATTGATACCCATTGGCACCCATTGGCACCCATTGATACCCATTGGCACCCATTGACACCCATTGATACCCATTGGCACCCATTGACACCCATTGACACCCATTGACACCCATTGACACCCATTGACCCCCATTGACACCCATTGACACCCATTGGCACCCATTGGCACCCATTGATACCCATTGACACCCATTGACCCCCATTGACTCCCATTGACCCCCATTGACCCCCATTGACCCCTATTGCCCCCATTACCTCCATGCCCCCCATTCCCCCCACTGCCCCCCATTGCCCCATTGCCCCCCACTGCCCCCATTGCCCCCCACTGCCCCCCATTGCCCCCTTAACCCCCACTGCCCCCCATTGCCCACCATTGCCCCCCATTGCCCCCCACCTGTCGACCCAGGCCCGGCACCCCCCATAGGGGTACTTGGCCAGGTAGGAGGAGAAGTAGAAGCAGCGGCGCGTGGACACGCACCACGCGCACGGGCTGGGGGGGGCGAGGCACTGCGAGCACGTCCCGCGCCTGCACACACGGGTTAGAGCGTGTTAGCGTGTGTTATCGCGTGTTATCGCGTGATATCGCATGTTATCGTGTGTTATCGCGTGATATTGCGTGTTATCGCGTGTTATCGCGTGTTATCGCGTGATAACCGTATAATATAGTGTGTTATTGTGTGCTATCATGGCGTGCTATCGCGTGTTATCGCATGTTATTGCATGATATTGTGCGTTATCGCGTGATGTACGTGTAATATAGTGTTATCGCGTGATATACGTGTAATATAGTGTGTTATTGTGTGATATCATGGCGTGTTATCGTGTGTTATCGCATGTTATCGCATGATATCACGTGTTATCGCGTGATGTACGTGTAATATAGTGTTATCGCGTGATATACGTGTAATATAGTGTGTTACCGCGTGATATCATGTGTTATCGTATGATATACGTGTAATATAGTGTGTTATCGCGTGATATCATGGCGTGTTATTGTGTTATCGCATGATATCGCATGTTATCGCATGATATCGCGTGTTATCGCATGATATCGTGTGATATCGCGTGATATCGCATGGTATCGCGTGTTATCGCGTGATAACTGTGTAATATAGTGTGTTATCGTGTGATATCGCGTGATATCGCGTGTTATCACATGCTATCGCATCTTATCACGTGATAACCGTGTAATATAGTGTGTTATCGTGTGCTATCATGGCGTGTTATCGCGTGTTATCGCATGTTATCGCATGATATCGCGTGTTATCGCGTGATATACATGTAATACAGTGTTATCGCGTAATATACGTGTAATATAGTGTGTTATCGCGTGGTATCATGTGTTACCGTGTGATATACGCGTAATATAGTGTGTTATCATGTGCTATCATGGCGTGTTATCGTGTGTTATCACGTTATCGCATGATATCGCGTGTTATCGCGTGATATACGTGTAATATAGTGTGTTATCGTGTGATATCATGGCGTGTTATCGTGTGATATCGCATGATATTGCGTGATATCGCCTGTTACTGCATGATATCATGTGTTATTGCGTGATATGCGTGTAATATAGTGTGTTATCGTGTGCTATCATGGCGTGCTATCGCGTGTTATCGTGTGTTATCACATGTTTTTGCATGATATTGTGCGTTATCGCGTGATGTACGTGTAATAGTGTTATCGTGTGATATCATGGCGTGTTACCGTGTGTTATCGCGTGATATCATGGCGTGTTGTGTGTTATCGTGTGATATCGCGTTATCACATGCTATCACGCGTTATCACGTGATAACCGTGTAATATACTGTGTTATCGTGTGATATCATGGCGTGTTATCGTGTGTTATCGTGTGATATCATGGCGTGTTGTGTGTTATCGTGTGATATCGCGTGATATCGCGTGTTATCACATGCTATCACGCGTTATCACGTGATAACCGTGTAATATACTGTGTTATCGTGTGATATCATGGCGTGTTATCGCGTGTTATCGCATGTTATCGCATATCGCGTGTTATCGCGTGATATACATGTAATATAGTGTTATTGCGTAATATACGTGTAATATAGTGTGTTACCGCGTGATATCATGTGTTATCGCGTGATATACGTGTAATATAGTGTGTCATCCCATGTTACCCCATGTCCCCCATGTTACCCCATGTTATCCCATGTTACCCCATGTTATCCCATGTCATTCCCATGTTATCCCATGTTATCCCATGTCATCCCATGTTACCCCATGTCATTCCCATGTTATCCCATGTTATCCCATGTTATCCCATGTTATTCCCATGTTATCCCATGTCATCCCCATGTTATCCCATGTTATCCCATGTTATCCCATGTCATTCCTATGTCATTCCCATGTTATCCCATGTTATCCCATGTTACCCCATGTTATCCCATGTTATCCCATGTTATCCCATGTTATCCCATGTTATCCCATGTTACCCCATGTTATTCCCATGTTATCCCATGTTACCCCATGTTATCCCCATGCAGGACCCCATGTTATTCCCATGTTATCCCATGTTACCCCATGTTATCCCATGTTATTCCCATGTTACATTCCCATGTTATCCCATGTTCCCATCACAGGACCCCATTCCCATCACAGGACCCCATTCCCATGTTATCCCATGTTATCCCATCACAGGACCTATTCCCATTGCAGGACCCTATTCCCATGTTATCCATCAGGACCCCATTCCCATCACAGGACCCCATTCCCATCACAGGACCCCATTCCCATTACAGGACCACATTCCCATCACAGGACCCCATTCCCATCACAGGACCCCATTCCCATGTTATCCCATTTTATCCCATCACAGGACCCCGTTTCCGTGTTATCCCATCACAGGACCCCATTCCCATTACAGGACCCCATTTCCATGTTATCCCATGTTATCCCATCACAGGACCCCATTCCCATTACAGGACCCCATTCCCATGTTATCCCATGTTATCCCATGGACTCCATTACCCCATGTTCCCCATGTTCCATTCCCATTTTATCCCATCACAGGATCCTATTCCCATGTTATCCCATTACTGGACCCCATTCCCATTACAGGCCCCCATTCCCATCACAGTACCCATTCCCATGTTATCCCATCACAGGACCCCATTCCCATGTTATCCTAGCACAGGATCCCATTCCCATCACAGGACCCTATTTCCTTTACAGGACCCCATTCCCATGTTATCCCATGTTATCCCATTGCAGGACCCCATTCCCATGTTATCCCATGTTATCCCATCACAGGACCCCATTCCCATGTTATCCCATTGCAGGACCCCATTCCCATGTTATCCCATGTTATCCCATCGCAGGACTCCATTCCCATGTTATCCCATTTTATCCCATTGCAGGACCCCATTCCCATGTTATCCCATCACAGGACCCCATTCCCATCGCAGGACCCCATTCCCATTTCAATACCCCATTCCCATGTTATCCCATTTTATTCCATCACAGGACCTAATTCCCATTGCAGGACCCCATTCCCATTACAGGACCCCATTCCCATGTTATCCCATCACAGGACCCCATTCCCATTACAGGACCCCATTCCCATGTTATTCCATGTTATTCCATCACAGGACCTATTCCCATTACAGCACCCATTCCCATGTTATCCCATGTTATCCCATCACAGGACCCCATTCCCATGTTATCCCATCGCAGGACTCCATTCCCATTTTATCCCATCACAGGATCCTATTCCCATGTTATCCCATTACTGGACCCCATTCCCATCACAGGACCCATTCCCATCACAGGACCCTATTTCCATGTTATCCCAACACAGGACCCCATTCCCATTACAGGACCCCATTTCCATGTTATCCCATGTTATCCCATGTTATCCCATGTTACCCCATGTTATCCCATGTTACCCCATGTTATCCCATGTTATCCCATCACAGGACCCCATTCCCATCACAGGACCCCATTCCCATGTTACCCCATGTCATTCCAATGTTATTCCCATGTCATCCCATGTCATTCCCATGTCATCCCATGTTACCCCATGTTATCCCATGTTATCCCATGTTCCCACCCCATTCCCCTGCCCCATAGAACCCCATTCCCATGATCCCATTCCCATGTTATCCCATTATCACATGGAGCCCATTCCCATGCCCCCTGACCCCATTCCCATGTTACCCCATGTTATCCCATGTTATCCCATGTTACCTCCCCAAACCTCCCCCCTGCCCCATAGATCCCATAGAGACCCATAGAAACCTCCCCCCGGCCCCATAGAGCCCCATAGAAACCTCCCCCCTGCCCCATAGAGACCCATAGAACCATCCCTCCTGCCCCATAGATCCCATAGAGACCCATAGAAACCTGCCCCCTGCCCCATAGAGACCCATAGAAACCTGCCCCCTGCCCCATAGATCCCATAGAGACCCATAGAAACCTCCCCCCTGCCCCATAGATCCCATAGAGACCCATAGAACCATCCCTCCTGCCCCATAGATCCCATAGAGCCACATAGAAACCTCTCCTCTGCCCCATAGATCCCATAGAGCCCCATAGAAACCAGCCCCATGCACCATAGATCCCATAGAGCCCCATAGAAACCTCCCCCCTGCCCCATAGATCCCATAGAAACCCATTGAACCATCCCTCCTGCCCCATAGATCCCATAGAAACCTCTCACCTGATCCCATAGAGCCCCATAGAAACCTCCCCCCTGCCCCATAGAGACCCATAGAAACCTGCCCCCTGCCCCATAGATCCCATAGAGACCCATAGAAACCTGCCCCCTGCCCCCCCATAGAGACCCATAGAAACCTGCCCCTGCCCCATAGAGACCCATAGAAACCTGCCCCTGCCCCATAGATACCCATAGAAACCTGCCCCCTGCCCCATAGATCCCATAGAGACCCATAGAAACCTGCCCCCTGCCCCATAGAGACCCATAGAAACCTGCCCCATAGATCCCATAGAAACCTGCCCCCTGCCCCATAGATCCCATAGAGACCCATAGAAACCTGCCCCCTGCCCCATAGATCCCATAGAAACCTGCCCCCTGCCCCATAGATCCCATAGAGACCCATAGAAACCTGCCCCCTGCCCCATAGAGACCCATAGAAACCTGCCCCTGCCCCATAGAGACCCATAGAAACCTGCCCCCTGCCCCATAGATCCCATAGAGACCTGCCCCTGCCCCATAGAGACCCATAGAAACCTGCCCCCTGCCCCATAGATCCCATAGAAACCTGCCCCTGCCCCATAGATCCCATAGAAACCTGCCCCCTGCTCCATAGATCCCATAGAGACCCATAGAAACCTGCCCCCTGCCCCATAGAGACCCAAGACTCCCCCCTGCCCCATAGAGACCCATAGAAACCTGCCCCCTGCCCCATAGAGACCCATAGAAACCACCCTCCTGATCCCATAGATCCCATAGAGACCCATAGAAACCTGCCCCCTGCCCCATAGAGACCCATAGAAACCTGCCCCTGCCCCATAGATCCCATAGAAACCTGCCCCCTGCCCCATAGAGACCCATAGAAACCTGCCCCTGCCCCATAGAGACCCATAGAAACCTGCCCCCTGCCCCATAGATCCCATAGAGACCTGCCCCAGCCCCATAGAGACCCATAGAAACCTGCCCCCTGCCCCATAGAGAAACCTGCCCCTGCCCCATAGAGACCCATAGAAACCTGCCCCTGCCCCATAGATCCCATAGAAACCTGCCCCTGCCCCATAGAGCCCCATAGAAACCTGCCCCCTGCCCCATAGATCCCATAGAAACCTGCCCCCTGCCCCATAGAAGCATCCCTCCTGCCCCATAGATCCCATAGAGACCTGCCCCTGCCCCATAGAAACCTGCCCCTGCCCCATAGAGACCCATAGAAACCTGCCCCTGCCCCATAGATCCCATAGAAACCTGCCCCTGCCCCATAGAGCCCCATAGAAACCTGCCCCCTGCCCCATAGATCCCATAGAGACCCATAGAAACCTGCCCCCTCCCATAGAAACCTGCCCCCTATGCCATAGAGACCCATAGAAACCTGCCCCCTGCCCCATAGACCCATAGAAACCTGCCCCCTGCCCCATAGATCCCATAGAAACCTCCCCCCTGCCCCATGGATAGAGACCCATAGAAACCTCCCCCCTGCCCCATAGATCCCATAGAGTCCCATTGAATGCACCTCAGCCCCATAGAACCCACCCCAGCCCCATAGGCCTCATAGAGCCCCATAGAAACCCCCCAGCCCCATAGAACCCACCCCAGCCTCATAGAGCCCCACAGAGCCCCTCAGCCCCATAGAACAACAGCCCTTTAGCCACGCCCTATTGCCTTATATGGCTCAGCCCCTTAAGCCCCGCCCCCTTAAGCCCCACCCCATTCCCTAAACCTCTTAACCCCCGCTCCCTTTAGCCCCACCCCATTCTCTTATATGGCTCAGCCCTTTTAAGCCCTGCCCCCTTAAGCCCCGCCTCCTTCCCTTTTATGGCTCAGCCCCCAAGCCCTGCCTCCTTAAGCCCCGCCCCATTCCCTTTTATGGCTCAGCCCCCCAAGCCCAGCCCCCTTTAACCCCACCCCATTCCCCATGACCACCCCCGGTCCTTAGAGCCCCCCTTCCCCCCCTCCATGACCCCGCCCCCCCTTAAGCCCCGCCCCCTTTACCCCCTCCCCATCCCTTTCACAGCACCTCCCCCCCCATTTAACCCCACCCCATTCCCCTATGGCCAGCCCCCATAAGCCCCGCCCCATTCCCTTATATGGCTCCCCTTAAGCCCCGCCCCCTTTACCCCCTCCCCATCCCCTTTCACAGCACCCCTCCCCCTTGCCTTATATGGCTCAGCCCCCCCTTAGCCCCGCCCCCCCCAGCCTTCCCAAGCCCCGCCCCCTTCAGCCCCACCCCATTCCTTTTTATGGCTCCCCTTAACCCCCGCTCCCTTTAGCCCCACCCCATTCCCTTATATGTCTCAGCCCTTTTAAGCCCCGCCCCCTTTAGCCCCACCCCATTCCCTTATATGGCTTTCCCTTAAGCCCCGCCCCCTTTACCCCCTCCCCACCCCTTTCACAGCACCTCCCCCCCCTTTTAACCCCACCCCATTCCCTTCTATGGCTCAGCCCCCCAGCCCCGCCCCCTTCCCCCCCTCCATGACCCCGCCCCCCCTTAAGCCCCGCCCCCTTTTAACCCCTCCCCATCCCCCCCACTTCCCTTACCCCACCCCATTCCCTTTTATGGCTCAGCCCCCCCAAGCCCCGCCCCCTTAAGCCCCACCCCATTCCTTTTTATAGCTCCCCTTAAGCCCCGCCCCCTTTAGCCCTGACCCATTCCCTTATATGGCTCCCCCCAAGCCCCGCCCCCTTTTAGCCCCTCCCCATCCCCTTCTACAGCACCTCCCCCCCCCTTTATCCCCACCCCATTCCCTTCTATGGCTCAGCCCCCCTTTAAGCCCCACCCCCTTCCCCTCCATGACCCCGCCCCCCCCTTAAGCCCCGCCCCCTTTACCCCCTCCCCATCCCCTTTTACCGCACCTCCCCCCCCCTTTAACCCCACCCCATTCCCTTCTATGGCTTTCCCTTAAGCCCCGCCCCATTCCCTTTTATGGCTCAGCCCCCCAAGCCCCGCCCCCTTAAGCCCCGCCCCCTTTACCTCTGCGCATGCGCGGCAGTCCCGGTGCTCCTCGCAGAGCCCGCAGTTCCCAGGGGTGAGAACGAGGCGAGGCCCCGCCCCCTCTGCGCAAGCCCCGCCCCCTGCCGCCTCCTCATTGGCTCCCGCGGAGGTGGGCGGGGCCAGGCGGTCGTGGCACGTGGCGGTGGGCGGGCACCAGCCACACGATTGGTCGGC
>NW_026913560.1:0-7164 GCF_034315485.1 Pezoporus occidentalis
GGTGGCAGGCCCAACCTTAGCGGGCGTCCCCGCGCAGGCAACCTTCACCTGCCTGGCATGAGCTTCTGCCACCCTCACACAGCAGGAGGCTCGGGCTTTCATACTCACAAAAACGCGCGCTCATTGCTACGCAGGGGGCCAGCCCACGTCGCAAGAAGCGGCCAACCGTATCTAGGAAGGTCTCCCAGGGTCAGGACTTCTCCAGGCAGTTCTAAAGCACAACTCTCTGGCTAGGAACCAAAGCTGGACCTCACCAAGGACCGTTACCTACTGCCCCTGACACGACACCCCAGACTTAAGCCCCACAAATGGCACCTTTTCATCCTGGCATTTAACTCCCAGGCACTACCTTCACTAAAACTGACCATTCCCCTCCCAGCCACCTCCAAGCGTCTTCTCACACATTCTGGATCAAACACTACATTGGAACGATACATCTCAAACACCTTCCTGCCATTCTGACGCTGTCTCCCACCCCCTCGCCTCCTAAAGCCGTCCCTCTACTTAGCTTGCATAGTTCCATGCCTCTCGAAGCAACCTCACTGCTCACAACTCCCACGGCAGACGCCAGCCATGCTGCAGACCTTGACAAGTTCCTCTTCATCATCTGCAGAAACAAACCAAAACCAGGGAACAGCCTGTGGTGGCCCTCATCTCCACCACCCCAGCCATCCCGCCCGGCCTCTTCCTTACCAAACCTCGGCCTCCTCCAAAGCTCCTCAACACTGCGCTTGCCTGTCCCAAAGCCATTCCACAGAGTGACCTGGGCTCTCTCCTGCCCTCCGTGCTCTAGGGGTGCAACAGAAGACAATGACCATGGTTCTTGCAAAAGTGACCGACCCCACAATCCTTCTTCTTACCTCCCTCACTCAACTCAAGCACTCATCCTACTCCAAAGATCCACGGCAAGACCTGCAATACCAAACACAAATACTAAAAGCACTGAACATGTTCTTCTCAATTCTAAGCTACCGCACACACACACAAACCCCTTACCTCCTCACAGCCCTCCAACATTGGCACCTTTACCTCGCCCGAGTTGTCTGCAGCACCTGAAACACCAAGGGAAACAGATAAACCCTGAGAGAAGGTTCAAAGTAACACCCTCCCCTCACCAAGTCCCCACTCCCTCTCCCATCACTCTGCTACTCCTGCGCTGGACTTTGCACGCCTTCCCTTCTCTTCTTTGAGCCCGGGCACCGCCTGCAGAACACAACATGAAGAGCTGGTTTTCATTTCACAAGAACCACAAGACGCTCCACCAATTGCTGCTTCAGTCTGCCAAGCAGAACTCACCGAGTCCAGGACAGCTCTGGGGCACCCAGCTCGCTTCGCACCTCCAAATTCAAAACACACAGCAAGTCATCATCCCACCAGGAGAATAAACTGGAATTTGCTTCTGACACCACAGATGGACTCACCTGGTTCCATCACTCGGCTCAACCCTCCTCCATCACCCTCTCACAGGTGGCTAACCATCTCACCATCTGCAAGAGCAACCAGGCCTTATTCACAGCAATGCCAAGCAAAAGCTTATTCTGCCTCTAAGGCTCAGCCCAAGCTCACACTGACACTTGGGTTGTCTGAATATGAGTCTGTGTATGCCTGTCAATCTCAACCCAGACCCTCACACCCTCTGGCTCAGACACTAACTCTACATAGACTATCCCACCCACTCCCAAGCAGGCTCTCTGGGCCTGCGTCATTAATTACAAGCTTATTCTCAGACCTCTTTCTCTCCATTCACACAGCTCATCCAGAGGAGAGAACTACACCGTGATTAGAAAACCCCACCACATACGTTCCACAGTTCAAGAAATCTATCTGACAGAAAACCAGAGACAAGCAGAAAACTCACAGCTAGCTTATTAATACAAAAAAAAACTATAGAGATAGCAAAGCATGCTTCTCATGGTTCCTTATCTTACCAAGCCCAAGGACCCTAGGAAGACCATCAGCAAACCAGCTCCGACAAGCGTCATGGCAGTGCGAGGTGGCAGGCCCAACCTTAGCGGGCGTCCCCGCGCAGGCAACCTTCACCTGCCTGGCATGAGCTTCTGCCACCCTCACACAGCAGGAGGCTCGGGCTTTCATACTCACAAAAACGCGCGCTCATTGCTACGCAGGGGGCCAGCCCACGTCGCAAGAAGCGGCCAACCGTATCTAGGAAGGTCTCCCAGGGTCAGGACTTCTCCAGGCAGTTCTAAAGCACAACTCTCTGGCTAGGAACCAAAGCTGGACCTCGCCTGAAGCAGCCACAGCACAACTCTCTGCGAGGAGCCAAAGGCAACAAACACTACTTTCCCACCCTTGCCTGGTTCACCAAGGACCGTTACCTACTGCCCCTGACACGACACCCCAGACTTAAGCCCCACAAATGGCACCTTTTCATCCTGGCATTTAACTCCCAGGCACTACCTTCACTAAAACTGACCATTCCCCTCCCAGCCACCTCCAAGCGTCTTCTCACACATTCTGGATCAAACACTACATTGGAACGATACATCTCAAACACCTTCCTGCCATTCTGACGCTGTCTCCCACCCCCTCGCCTCCTAAAGCCGTCCCTCTACTTAGCTTGCATAGTTCCATGCCTCTCGAAGCAACCTCACTGCTCACAACTCCCACGGCAGACGCCAGCCATGCTGCAGACCTTGACAAGTTCCTCTTCATCATCTGCAGAAACAAACCAAAACCAGGGAACAGCCTGTGGTGGCCCTCATCTCCACCACCCCAGCCATCCCGCCCGGCCTCTTCCTTACCAAACCTCGGCCTCCTCCAAAGCTCCTCAACACTGCGCTTGCCTGTCCCAAAGCCATTCCACAGAGTGACCTGGGCTCTCTCCTGCCCTCCGTGCTCTAGGGGTGCAACAGAAGACAATGACCATGGTTCTTGCAAAAGTGACCGACCCCACAATCCTTCTTCTTACCTCCCTCACTCAACTCAAGCACTCATCCTACTCCAAAGATCCACGGCAAGACCTGCAATACCAAACACAAATACTAAAAGCACTGAACATGTTCTTCTCAATTCTAAGCTACCGCACACACACACAAACCCCTTACCTCCTCACAGCCCTCCAACATTGGCACCTTTACCTCGCCCGAGTTGTCTGCAGCACCTGAAACACCAAGGGAAACAGATAAACCCTGAGAGAAGGTTCAAAGTAACACCCCCCCTCACCAAGTCCCCACTCCCTCTCCCATCACTCTGCTACTCCTGCGCTGGACTTTGCACGCCTTCCCTTCTCTTCTTTGAGCCCGGGCACCGCCTGCAGAACACAACATGAAGAGCTGGTTTTCATTTCACAAGAACCACAAGACGCTCCACCAATTGCTGCTTCAGTCTGCCAAGCAGAACTCACCGAGTCCAGGACAGCTCTGGGGCACCCAGCTCGCTTCGCACCTCCAAATTCAAAACACACAGCAAGTCATCATCCCACCAGGAGAATAAACTGGAATTTGCTTCTGACACCACAGATGGACTCACCTGGTTCCATCACTCGGCTCAACCCTCCTCCATCACCCTCTCACAGGTGGCTAACCATCTCACCATCTGCAAGAGCAACCAGGCCTTATTCACAGCAATGCCAAGCAAAAGCTTATTCTGCCTCTAAGGCTCAGCCCAAGCTCACACTGACACTTGGGTTGTCTGAATATGAGTCTGTGTATGCCTGTCAATCTCAACCCAGACCCTCACACCCTCTGGCTCAGACACTAACTCTACATAGACTATCCCACCCACTCCCAAGCAGGCTCTCTGGGCCTGCGTCATTAATTACAAGCTTATTCTCAGACCTCTTTCTCTCCATTCACACAGCTCATCCAGAGGAGAGAACTACACCGTGATTAGAAAACCCCACCACATACGTTCCACAGTTCAAGAAATCTATCTGACAGAAAACCAGAGACAAGCAGAAAACTCACAGCTAGCTTATTAATACAAAAAAAAACTATAGAGATAGCAAAGCATGCTTCTCATGGTTCCTTATCTTACCAAGCCCAAGGACCCTAGGAAGACCATCAGCAAACCAGCTCCGACAAGCGTCATGGCAGTGCGAGGTGGCAGGCCCAACCTTAGCGGGCGTCCCCGCGCAGGCAACCTTCACCTGCCTGGCATGAGCTTCTGCCACCCTCACACAGCAGGAGGCTCGGGCTTTCATACTCACAAAAACGCGCGCTCATTGCTACGCAGGGGGCCAGCCCACGTCGCAAGAAGCGGCCAACCGTATCTAGGAAGGTCTCCCAGGGTCAGGACTTCTCCAGGCAGTTCTAAAGCACAACTCTCTGGCTAGGAACCAAAGCTGGACCTCGCCTGAAGCAGCCACAGCACAACTCTCTGCGAGGAGCCAAAGGCAACAAACACTACTTTCCCACCCTTGCCTGGTTCACCAAGGACCGTTACCTACTGCCCCTGACACGACACCCCAGACTTAAGCCCCACAAATGGCACCTTTTCATCCTGGCATTTAACTCCCAGGCACTACCTTCACTAAAACTGACCATTCCCCTCCCAGCCACCTCCAAGCGTCTTCTCACACATTCTGGATCAAACACTACATTGGAACGATACATCTCAAACACCTTCCTGCCATTCTGACGCTGTCTCCCACCCCCTCGCCTCCTAAAGCCGTCCCTCTACTTAGCTTGCATAGTTCCATGCCTCTCGAAGCAACCTCACTGCTCACAACTCCCACGGCAGACGCCAGCCATGCTGCAGACCTTGACAAGTTCCTCTTCATCATCTGCAGAAACAAACCAAAACCAGGGAACAGCCTGTGGTGGCCCTCATCTCCACCACCCCAGCCATCCCGCCCGGCCTCTTCCTTACCAAACCTCGGCCTCCTCCAAAGCTCCTCAACACTGCGCTTGCCTGTCCCAAAGCCATTCCACAGAGTGACCTGGGCTCTCTCCTGCCCTCCGTGCTCTAGGGGTGCAACAGAAGACAATGACCATGGTTCTTGCAAAAGTGACCGACCCCACAATCCTTCTTCTTACCTCCCTCACTCAACTCAAGCACTCATCCTACTCCAAAGATCCACGGCAAGACCTGCAATACCAAACACAAATACTAAAAGCACTGAACATGTTCTTCTCAATTCTAAGCTACCGCACACACACACAAACCCCTTACCTCCTCACAGCCCTCCAACATTGGCACCTTTACCTCGCCTGAGTTGTCTGCAGCACCTGAAACACCAAGGGAAACAGATAAACCCTGAGAGAAGGTTCAAAGTAACACCCTCCCCTCACCAAGTCCCCACTCCCTCTCCCATCACTCTGCTACTCCTGCGCTGGACTTTGCACGCCTTCCCTTCTCTTCTTTGAGCCCGGGCACCGCCTGCAGAACACAACATGAAGAGCTGGTTTTCATTTCACAAGAACCACAAGACGCTCCACCAATTGCTGCTTCAGTCTGCCAAGCAGAACTCACCGAGTCCAGGACAGCTCTGGGGCACCCAGCTCGCTTCGCACCTCCAAATTCAAAACACACAGCAAGTCATCATCCCACCAGGAGAATAAACTGGAATTTGCTTCTGACACCACAGATGGACTCACCTGGTTCCATCACTCGGCTCAACCCTCCTCCATCACCCTCTCACAGGTGGCTAACCATCTCACCATCTGCAAGAGCAACCAGGCCTTATTCACAGCAATGCCAAGCAAAAGCTTATTCTGCCTCTAAGGCTCAGCCCAAGCTCACACTGACACTTGGGTTGTCTGAATATGAGTCTGTGTATGCCTGTCAATCTCAACCCAGACCCTCACACCCTCTGGCTCAGACACTAACTCTACATAGACTATCCCACCCACTCCCAAGCAGGCTCTCTGGGCCTGCGTCATTAATTACAAGCTTATTCTCAGACCTCTTTCTCTCCATTCACACAGCTCATCCAGAGGAGAGAACTACACCGTGATTAGAAAACCCCACCACATACGTTCCACAGTTCAAGAAATCTATCTGACAGAAAACCAGAGACAAGCAGAAAACTCACAGCTAGCTTATTAATACAAAAAAAAACTATAGAGATAGCAAAGCATGCTTCTCATGGTTCCTTATCTTACCAAGCCCAAGGACCCTAGGAAGACCATCAGCAAACCAGCTCCGACAAGCGTCATGGCAGTGCGAGGTGGCAGGCCCAACCTTAGCGGGCGTCCCCGCGCAGGCAACCTTCACCTGCCTGGCATGAGCTTCTGCCACCCTCACACAGCAGGAGGCTCGGGCTTTCATACTCACAAAAACGCGCGCTCATTGCTACGCAGGGGGCCAGCCCACGTCGCAAGAAGCGGCCAACCGTATCTAGGAAGGTCTCCCAGGGTCAGGACTTCTCCAGGCAGTTCTAAAGCACAACTCTCTGGCTAGGAACCAAAGCTGGACCTCGCCTGAAGCAGCCACAGCACAACTCTCTGCGAGGAGCCAAAGGCAACAAACACTACTTTCCCACCCTTGCCTGGTTCACCAAGGACCGTTACCTACTGCCCCTGACACGACACCCCAGACTTAAGCCCCACAAATGGCACCTTTTCATCCTGGCATTTAACTCCCAGGCACTACCTTCACTAAAACTGACCATTCCCCTCCCAGCCACCTCCAAGCGTCTTCTCACACATTCTGGATCAAACACTACATTGGAACGATACATCTCAAACACCTTCCTGCCATTCTGACGCTGTCTCCCACCCCCTCGCCTCCTAAAGCCGTCCCTCTACTTAGCTTGCATAGTTCCATGCCTCTCGAAGCAACCTCACTGCTCACAACTCCCACGGCAGACGCCAGCCATGCTGCAGACCTTGACAAGTTCCTCTTCATCATCTGCAGAAACAAACCAAAACCAGGGAACAGCCTGTGGTGGCCCTCATCTCCACCACCCCAGCCATCCCGCCCGGCCTCTTCCTTACCAAACCTCGGCCTCCTCCAAAGCTCCTCAACACTGCGCTTGCCTGTCCCAAAGCCATTCCACAGAGTGACCTGGGCTCTCTCCTGACCTGCAATACCAAACACAAATACTAAAAGCACTGAACATGTTCTTCTCAATTCTAAGCTACCGCACACACACACAAACCCCTTACCTCCTCACAGCCCTCCAACATTGGCACCTTTACCTCGCCCGAGTTGTCTGCAGCACCTGAAACACCAAGGGAAACAGATAAACCCTGAGAGAAG
>NW_026913561.1:0-9749 GCF_034315485.1 Pezoporus occidentalis
GATCTAGGAAAGATTTTTGACATTGGGGAAATTGTGAAAGAAGCTGTCCACAGGCCAATCTGTTTTCCCTGGGGAAAGTGATCCTTATCTGCCTTTCAGTTTTAGGGGTTTCCCCTTTTTCTTTCTTTGGGGGGAAAGGGGGACAACAAAAAACGAGAAATCATTTCAGATTTTTGTGTAGGAGAGAAACTCAAATGGTAATCAGTGGAAAACATAAAAAGGGCTCATATTCAACCCCGAAGCCATACTGTTGTGAAAAGGCCAAGTTTTTTTGTGAGGCATCAGGGTATTCAGGGGGAAAACAAAGATGTTTTGTGAGTGGGGGTGGAGAGCAGAAGGCACAGCTATGCCACTGGCGACAACACATAAGGCATCTCAGCTGTGTGATTTGTTTTTGGGCCCAAGCACCATTCTGGCCTTTCTAATTTTCCCTTATTTTTCCCTTTGCATAAATGCGGGTTTTCTCACATAGTCTAAGAAAAACCAAGAACTGTGTGAAACAGACAGCATGCAGCAAGTATGTCATACTGAAACCCTGGGGGGAAATAATAATTCAGGACATAAATAGGCCAATGACTTTGGGACAAATTAACGCTTTTTGCTTGGATCTGAATATAATGTCCCAAAAATTTTTTCCCATTCTAATCACCATCATTATGACAAAAAGCCCTTTTTTTAAGAAATTATTTCTGGGCTTTGTTAAGAACCTGGCTATGTTTTAAACCAGGCACTAATAGGGGATTTTCAGTATATCCCAATATTGACATGAGAAGTGGGTTTTGGGTTTAAAAGTCCCTAATTAGTCCCATTTCATCACCAAATTTAAATTCCATTAGCCTGCATGGTGTCAGGCATAAGTTACTACCCTTTCTGAATGCTTTTATGAAAAAGCCCTTTATTTCTGATGCAAAACATACACAACAAGAAGGATGAAGGGGGTTTTGAGTTACTTTTCCCGATAACCTCTTTGTAAAAAGGGAATTTTGCTCCCAGGTCCTGTGTGACAGGAGCACATTGGTGCTGCACTCCTGAGCCTCAGCTAGCAGCTTTCACAGCCTCTTGATTCCCCGCACCCCAAACTCCAAAACTCTGTATACAAAACAACTGACCCAGCTTCTACATTACTGTGGTAGCACATTGAAAAGATGTGTGGGGAATGGAAAAAAATTAAAAAAGAGATTCCCCTTTTTAAAATTTTGGGGAGGGGGGTGCAGCAAAAAAGGGAGGGGGACAATTATAATTGCTTTTAAAAAAATTGCTCTGGGAATTACCCTTTTGAAGAAAGGATGAGCTTCTTGGATACATGTGAGAGGGTGCTGAGGCTTGCAGCAGCCCTGAACCTTAAGTTTAGGGTAGGTGGGATTTTAAAAATAACGTTTAAATTTAATAGGGTGTGATGCTGATTAGCTGAACACAGGGGAAAAAAAGGGAAAATCTTGAACAAAATTATCTGATTCAAAAAAAACATTTTAAAGTGCTTTAATTATGGGGGAAAAAATTTCCCGGAAATCAAACAGTAAGTAAACCAAAAATTTTAAACAGTTCAACCCTTTAAAAGGGGCCTGGAACAGAAATGGTGCCAAAACTATAAATAAGAGCCTCACAGCAAATAGTTTTGTCCCAAACTGCCTATTGCTAACACCCCCAAATTTCCTAATTATTTCCCCCTTTAATTTTCTGCTACTGGTTTGGCTGTGCAGATAAAATTGTAATGAACCCACTATATCCCTATCTCCAGCAAGTTTTTCTGTGAGCTATCTTGAGTGTGTGGTTTTTCCCCCCCATGTTTTTTTTCCATGGGGAGGTAAGTAGCTAAGGTGATATGTCAAGTGCTGTTGGGTTTTTTTCATCCCTTATTGGTTTTGAACTAATTTGGGGCTTAAAAAGATATCTTTCCAGGTCCCCATGATGCCCTGGAAGGCAGTCCATGCCTCCAAGGCCCCCCACGGGACCCCCATCAAGAACCACTAATTTCTGTGTGCTATCAGAAACCCTACTCATGCTTTGTATTGTGAAGAGGAAAGGAGAAAAGAGTTAAAAAGCATTTCTTGCTCTAATCATGTTGATGATTTTCCCACTGTGGTAAATTTTAGAAGGAGCAATTCATCGAAGCCACTGGGGGGAATTTTGGGGGGTTTTGATGCAGCCCTTCTCCTCTGGCTGGAAAAATGTCAGGTCCATGTGGGGGGGGGCCCAGTATTTCTCTTTCAGTCTTGCCTGGGAGTGGTTTTGATCATAAAAGCACACCCAGGGAGGTATGTGTTTTGCATATGAAGAAACCAGGAAAAAGGGGGGAACTTGTTGGGGGGAAGCTTATCCCAGGAATCTTGTTTCCCCCCTCCTTATGGGTTCAAAGTTCTGTCTGAAGCTTCTCAAAGTTTTGAGTGGTTTTTTCAGTGTCCCATCAATAATAAATGGGGAGAGTTCTGGTCTTTGGTATATTTTATTTTACCCTTTTTCCCCCTTTTTGGGGGTCTTGTGTCTGTGTTCAAAAATTTTTCTTCTCCTCCTGACTCTGCCCAGTTTTTTTTTTACACTCAACAGCCCTTAACCTGGTACTCTCACAAAGCAAATAGCCTCTCAGCCCTTTTTACAAGGGTGTTTTGCAGTTTTTTTTAACAGATATTCAGAGGATTTTCCCGGGGCTGGGGTTGGATGGAAACGGCTGTGTTTAATTTTACTCTTGGGGAATTTTGGACTAAAAATATATAGTTTTCACTGTGGCATCACAGCAACTTTAAATATGAAGAAATAAGTTAATGGAGAGAAAGAAAACTAAATTTTAAGCTTTGTATTAAGGCTCATTAAATTACAAGTAATTAGTGACTTGAAATAAGATTAAAATGTGATTTTCCTAGTCTATTTTTAAGCTGTTCTACTATTATGGTTTTTTATTATTTTGAAATTAAGCTAGTCATTTAAAAAATTTAACTAAATGCACCTTTTTCACCTTCTGTTCTCAGATTTGACAGTGAAAAATTCGTCTGTTTGCGGTTTTTGAAGTGTAATTACTTTGTAAAAGGGAAAAATTTAAAATTTTAAAAATAAATTTTTTAAAATGCACTATAATTTTTTTAACCCCATTTGAAAATTTTTGGTTTACGTACTGGATGTTTTGCTAATTTAGCAACAGCTAACAATACTGAAGTTGGGAAGTCATCTGCTGGTTTCTTTTCCCCCTTTTAAAGCAAACATAATTGCTCCAGCTTTCCATCTTTGCACAGGGAGAACTTGTGGATACCCACTTTCTGCAAGCAGCTTCACTGACTGCATAATGAATTGCCCCCAGAAGTGATACTTCTTTTGATATGCTGATAAATCATTTTTTGAACAACTTGAACTTAATATTTGACCACTCTAAGTTTTTTCTCTTTCGGAGAGAAGTGTAAAATAGAACGGTTTGGGGTTTGAAGCTGATTTTTTTCCAGCTTTAACTAACAAATTTGGGTTTTTTTTCCCAGCTTTACTTTTTTTTAAAACAAAAAGGTTTTAGATGCTTATCAGCTTCTCCGGGTGGTGACAAAATTGGGCGGGAGGGGTGAGTTTTGGAACTAAAATAGCTGTTCTTAATTTGTTTTTTTCCCCTTTTTGGGAAGGGAACTCTTGATAATGCAAAATAAAAAAAATTCCCATGACTCATTTCTAATTTGAAAATATTTAACTGCATTTGCCTTTTTTTTGCAAATTTAAAGGGGCAACCTTTTTCATCACGGGTTTCATGCAGTTTCTTTTAATTTCCTAACCTGTTGAGGAGCCCCTTTCTTATGTGAAGTTGGTAATGTGCCCTTTGCAGTGAAAACAGCACTGGTTGGGAGATGGTAGGCACTACCCTGCACTGCAGCCATGGCAGTGGACATTTTGGGGACCCTTTTGAAAGTTTGATGTGGGAAATCCAGATTTTTTATCTCTTGATGCTTGTACTCTGACCAGATATACCCAGATGTATCAGTTTTAAAGGGAAATTTTTAAAAGGAAAAACCAGATGGATCTCATTGGTGGTGAGGGCTATGCGGGGGGAGCACCGGGCCCATTTGGCTGCTGTTTCCAATGTAAGGAAAAGCCCAGCTGGTAACTCAGAACCACACGGGCCATTCCCCCCACCCTCCTCTTCCCCCCCCCTTTTGGCGGGGTTTGGGGGGGAAAATGGAAAGAATGAAAACCCCATGTGTTGAGATAAGAACAGCCCAATAGCTAAAGCATACTACAAAACCACTGCTACTAATAGTGATAATAAGGGAAATAACAAGAAGAGAAAATACAAAACTTAAAGGGGAAAGGAAAAAAACAACACAAGTGATGCACAATCCAATTTCTCACCACCCACTGACCCGAGCAATGATTGGATTAGTCCCTTCTGTGTGATACACCTCTGCAATATTTTGTAGGAGTGGTCTTCAGTGCATCATGGACCATCCTTCAGATGCTATATTTTGTAAAAGTATAGAGAGGGAGGCCATCATGATACAGCTTGCAGCAAAGAGGGATGTTTGTGGGTATGGGTGGGTCACCAAAGGAAAGGGACTGCCCAAAAGCTTTGCCTAATGCACAGAACTAGTATCAGCTAGTCTTACCTTTGAAGCATTTTCTCTAAGAGAAAATTCTTTCACTCAACTTTTCTAAACCCTTCTTGAAAACTCTTGTGGAGTTCTTTAATTCAGCGGCAGAAGCTGTTTAATGTGGATCTCATTACCCAAGAAAAATCCTTGATTTCCTCATGGGCCCCTTCCATCCAGCCAAAGGGATGGAGCTCTGAGAACCATTTTCAGGAGCCAGTGGTATTTTTATGTATTTTTCACTAGTGCTTTTCTAGATGGTCTTTCACCAGCTGGTGAGTTTTTAGAAAAATATTGTAAGAACTGGTGGAACTGAGTAGAGCTGTGGGCAGGAATTTTTTGTTCATTTTTTTTTTTGTATCAAAAGATCCAGGTGTTTTTTGGTATGAAAGTTTCTTTGAAGCGAAAAGCCACCAAGTAACTCCTCTGCAGTATCCCTTTTTCAAAATTTTTTGGAGAAGACTTTTCATAGCCCCCTTAAAAAAAAGCTTTGATTTGCTTGAGATTAGGGTATTTCAGCCTTTTATCACTTAGTCTAAATTTCATTTCAGGCAGCTGAACAAAATTTTATAATATTAAAAATGTGTTTATTTTTTTGCTGGTAAAGAGGTTTTGGTTTTCAAAGCCTCTTTGCCTTTTAAAAATATTAAATGCTGGCAGTGGAAGACCACTCACCTAAAAAACAAGATCTGGGAAAAAAACCCCATGAGCAGAGGGAGGAGAAAGGGTTTGGCCTTAATGTGCTGAAGTACAAGGGGCAACACATTAATGATTCTGATATATCCATAAAAACTGCCCCTTTAGCTAAGAACACTTCCCATAAATGTCAGGGGAGTACTCTCATCTTCCCGTCAGCTCAACCTGCCTTCTGATCCTTGGGGAATTTTAAAAGGGGGGTCACCCAGGGAAATTTTTTGATGTTTTCCTGCACATGCGGGGTTGTTGTTATTTCATCCCTCCATCTGTGTTTTATTTCTTTTTCCATTTTTATTTTTTTTTCTTTTATTCTCTCTTCACCACTTTTGCTGTCATCCAAATCCCTCCTTCCCCCTTTATAAGCCTTTATTTCCATCTTTTCAGATCTTTTCCTGCTGCTGTGATGAGCTGTTTGCTTTTAACTAGTGGTAGGTCTCTCAAACAAGAACTCTCAGGTCCCTAAAGCCCACTGGGATCAGACAGTTGCTTCTGATCTCTGGTAAAATCTGTCATTCTCTTCTTTTTTTCAAACAAGAAGAAAGGGGCGAGAGGAGTCTCATGGGGTGAGGGGCTGGTGTGCTAAACAGCCATTCCTATTTGGAAAAATGTTTCCTCAAAAATAATTTTACCCTCTGTTCCCATAGCTCCCCTAGCTATTGCTTTAACCAGGATTGTTTGGGTTTCTAAACAAAAGGGGAAAAAATTATTTTAAAAATTTCCCAAAAAAAATGGTTTTAGGGAAATTAGCCCCCTTTTTAAAAAAAGAGAAAAGTTTTAAAAAATAAAAAGAACTTTGATCCCGTGGGCTTTGGGGCCAATTTTCTAAACCCCCTGAAAAAAAGCCCTAAGGGGAGAGGCAAAAATTAAAAAATGGTGAGGGAAA
Organism: Pezoporus occidentalis; assembly: GCF_034315485.1. Classification (NCBI taxonomy): domain Eukaryota; kingdom Metazoa; phylum Chordata; class Aves; order Psittaciformes; family Psittacidae; genus Pezoporus; species Pezoporus occidentalis. The sequence continues at coordinate 6,133 of NW_026913561.1, forward strand.
AAAAGGGGTTTAGACAGCAAAGGGGAAAGGTAAAAAAAAAATTGGGTAAAAAAAAGTTAAAAAAGCAAACCGGCATCAGGAAAAAAAACCTTCCCATGGGTCCCTTTTTAAAAAAATAAAATTTGGGTCTTTAATTTTAAAAAAACTTAAAATTTTTCCTGGTTTTATTTTTGTTCCCCCTTCTTCAGAATTTAAAACCCTTTCTTAGGGGAAGCTTTTCCCCGAAACTTTTTTGAAGGGACTGTTTTTTTTTCAAAAACCTTTAAAGCCATTTTAAATATTTAAAATTTAAAATGCAAGAAAAAAGGGGAACCATAAAATAAAAATAATTTAATTGTTTTTAAAAATTAAAAATTTCAAAATTTTTTGGAAAATAATTTCCCAATAAAACTTGCAAAAGGCCCGTTTTAAAAAAAAAAGCCTACCTTTGTTGCCCTAAAAATTTTTTTCTCACCAGTTAAAGCCTCTGGGCCTGGGAAAAATAAAAAATGGCCCAACCCAACCCCCTTTGGTGGGAAGGCCCCTAAGGTTTTTTATTTTTTTTTAAAAATTTTCAAATTTTTAATAAAAAGGTTTTAAAAATTTTTTTTAAATGAAACCTTTTTCTTTGGAAAACTTATTTAAAATTCTAAATTTTTTTTTGTAATTTTTTTCCCTTTTTTGGGGAACCAAACAAAATTTTTCCCGGGTTTTTAAAGGCCCCAAAAAAGCTTGGGAGGCCTATGAGAAAAAAGGGAACAAAATTATTTTTGGGGGGGAAAAAATTTTCCAATCAAGAATGGGGTGGTTTGAGGGATAAACTTTTCTTTTTTTCCTTTTTTAATTTTTACCCTTTTTTTTTCCCAAAATCCAAGACAATGGTTTTTTAGTTGGGTTTAGGGGACCTGGGGCTTTTCCCTTCCTTTTTTTTTTTCCCCCCCCAAAAGGAGGAGGGGGGGGTTGGGTTTTTTTTAGGGGGGTTTCCCCCCAAAAGGGGGAAAAAGGGTGGGGGCCCCCGATCCCTAACCCGAGTCCAAGGAATTTCCAAAGAACACTATTTTTAGATTCAAGCTGGATAAAAAAAAAAAATAAAAACAGATCCCCTTTTCCACTGATGGTCATGGGGTAAACCCTGAACCGTTTTGGGGGTAAAAAGGGATCCACTTCTGGGGGTTCCCGGTTGGGTTTTAACAGAATTTTCCTTAGTGCGAGTTTTTTTTATTTACAAGAAAACAAAAGTTGGGTTTTTGAAAAAGAAAAAGGGGGATTTTTTTGGGGGTTTTCAAAATCCTTCCCTAACAAATTAAAATTTTTAGTTCCAAATTTAATTTTTTCTTTCGGGCCCCAAAAAAAAAAAGATCTCCCTTGTGTTCAAAAATCTTTTGGGCTTTGCTTGGTTCAAATTTTCCTTTTTCCCGGGAACCCCCCTTAACTTCTCTAAAGAAAACTTTTCAAAATTTTTAGTTTTTTAACAGAATTAAACCCCCAAAAAACCCGGGGGAATTTATTTGATGGGGAATTTAAAAGGGATCCACAATTTTTGGGAAAAAATAAAAGGGGAATTTTTTTTAAGGAAAAAAACCCAATATTCCCAATTAATTTTTTTTAAATTAGCAAAAAAAAATTTTTTTAAAAATTTTTTTAAAAATCTTTAATTTTTTAAAAAAAAACTTTAAATTTTCCTTTTACAAAAATCCTTAAAAAGTAGCCTTTTTACGAAAAATTTAAAAAAAAGGTGAAAAGGGGGTTTTTTTTTTTACCCTTAATTTTAAAAAAAAAAAACCTAATGTGAACAGCAAAAAATAAAGAAATAATTTTAAAAAAAAATTTTTTTTTTAAAAATTTTAAATTTAAAAATTATATTTGTTTTTTTTATTAACTTGATTTTTTATTTTAAAATTTTTCCCCCCTTTTTTTTTTTTATAAAATTCAAAAATAAAAAAAAACCCTTTTATCCCCCAGTGCAAATTCTGAATTTTTTTAAAAAAACTGCAAAAAATTTAAATAGACTTTTTTTGGGGGTTAAGGGGGGTTTTTGGGAGGGGGGGCAATAAAAAAAAAAATTTAAGAAAAAACACGCCCCCTAAAAGAACAAAAACCAAAACTTCCATTTTAAAGGGGGGAAATGGAAACCACTAAAGCACTAAAGGGAAAAAAAAATGAAAAGGGGGGGGAAAAAAACAAAATTTGGGATAAGCTTCCCCAACAATGCTCCCGGGTTTTTCCTGGTTTCTTCATATAACCACATACCCCCCCTGGGTGTGCTGTGTAGGGGATCAAAACCACCCCCGGGCAAAACTGAAAGAGAAATATCTGCCCCATCCTGCCACATGGCCCCTAAATTTTTCCAGCCAGAGGCAGCAAGGGCTGCATGCAAAACCTAAAATTCCCCAAATCCTTTTTAAAAAATCCTCCTTCTAAACTGACCCGGTGGGGATATCATAAAACATGATTGAGCAAAAAGAAATCCTTTTTTCAATCTTTTCCCCTTTTTCCTTTCAAAAATACAAACATAGTGGGGTTTTTGAAAAGCACACAGACTTATGGTTTTTATGGGGATTCCTGGGGGGTTTCCTTAAAAGGAGGGGAAACCGCCTTCCAGGGGGGTCTTTGGGCTGAATGGGGGGGTTTTTTTAAGCCCTAGTAGTCTCAGAAAGCACCAATAAGGGAAAAAAAAACCCAAAACAATTAAATATCCCCCTTTTCCCAATTTTTTCCCCCCATCCCAAAAAAAGGGGGGGAAAAAAAATTCAAGATAGCTCCGCGGAAAAAATTTTCGGGGGAAATAAGGTTGTGTGGGTTTCATTACAAATTTATCTGCCGCGGGAAAACCAGTAGGGGGGAAAAAATTAGAATTTTGGGGGGATTTTACTTTGGGCATTTTGGGAAAAAAAAACTTATTTGCTGTGAGCTTTATTTATAGTTTTCCCTTTTTTTCCAGTGCCCCTTTTTCAAAGAACTGCTTGGGGGTTTTGGTTTAACTTACTGTTTGATCTCCTGGATTTTTTTCCCCATAATTAAAAACACTAAATGTTTTTTAAATGGGATAATTTTTTTCAAGATCTTCCTTTTTTTCCCCCCGTGTTGGTAACAGCTAATTAAATTTTAAACGTCTGATGGTTTTCAAAACCCCCCTACCTGAACTGTAAGGTTTAGGGCTGCTGCCCCGTCTCAGCACCCTCTCATTTTCCAAGAACTTGCAAAGGTAAGTATCCCCGAGCAATTTTGTATAGCAATTATAATTGTTCCCCCCTTTTTTTTGCTGTATCCCCCCCACCATTTTGGGGAATCTCTTTTTTAACCTTTTTTATTCCACACATTTTTAAGTGTCCCACAGTAATGTAGAAGCTGGGGGAGTTGTTTTGTGTATACAGAGTTTTGGGTTGGGCCCGGGATCAAGAGGCTGTGAAAACTTTTGGGTGAGGGTTGGGGGGGGTCACACCAATTTTTGTCCCGGGCCTGGGGGGGCAAAAGAGGTTATAGGAAGTAATTCAGAAAAAGGTCTCCTTTTTTTGTATGTCTGCATCCCGAAAAAAAAGGTTTTTTGTTTATAAACAGCATTACAAAAGGATAGTAACTTTTGCCTAAAACCCTGGGAAGGGGAATAATTTTGGTGATGGAAAAGGGACTTAATTAGG
>NW_026913563.1:0-2500 GCF_034315485.1 Pezoporus occidentalis
TGAGACCTCTGTGGGTCATTAGAATCCTCTTGAACATGCTTTATTTTGCTCACTTTGTTACGTTTCCTCTGTTTTCCTGTATATATATATACATATAGTATTACACTCACTTTGTTACAGTTACAGGGGAGAAATGGGTTAGGGTTAGGGTTAGGTTTAGGGTTAGGGTTAGGGTTAGGGTTAGGGTTAGGGAGAACCTCTGTGGGTCATTAGAATGCTCTTGAACATGCTTTATTTTGATCACTTTGTTACGTTTCCTCTGTTTTCCTGTATATATATATACATATAGTATTACACTCACTTTGTTACAGTTACAGGGGAGAAATGGGTTAGGGTTAGGGTTAGGGTTAGGGTTAGGGTTAGGGTTAGGGTTGAGAACCTCTGTGGGTCATTAGAATGCTCTTGAACATACTTTATTTTGCTCACTTTGTTACGTTTACTGTGTTTTCCTATATATATATATATATAGTATTACACTCACTTTGTTACAGTTACAGGGGAGAAATGGGTTAGGGTTAGGGTTAGGGTTAGGGTTAGGGTTAGGGTTAGGGTTGAGTACCTCTGTGGGTCATTAGAATGCTCTTGAACATGCTTTATTTTGCTCACTTTGTTACGTTTACTGTGTTTTCCTATATATCTATATATATAGTGTTGCACTCACTTTGTTACAGTTACAGGGGAGAAATGGGTTAGGGTTAGGGTTAGGGTTAGGGTTAGGGTTAGGGTTGAGAACCTCTGTGGGTCATTAGAATGCTCTTGAACATACTTTATTTTGCTCACTTTGTTACGTTTACTGTGTTTTCCTATATATATATATATAGTATTACACTCACTTTGTTACAGTTACAGGGGAGAAATGGGGTAGGGTTAGGGTTAGGGTTAGGGTTAGGGTTAGGGTTAGGGTTAGGGTTAGGGTTAGGGTTGAGAACCTCTGTGGGTCATTAGAATGCTCTTGAACATGCTTTATTTTGCTCACTTTGTTACGTTTCCTCTGTTTTCCTGTATATATATATACATATAGTATTACACTCACTTTGTTACAGTTACAGGGGAGAAATGGGTTAGGGTTAGGGTTAGGGTTAGGGTTAGGGTTAGGGTTGAGTACCTCTGTGGGTCATTAGAATGCTCTTGAACATGCTTTATTTTGCTCACTTTGTTACATTTACTGTGTTTTCCTATATATCTATATATATAGTGTTGCACTCACTTTGTTACAGTTACAGGGGAGAAATGGGTTAGGGTTAGGGTTAGGGTTAGGGTTAGGGTTGGGGTTGAGAACCTCTGTGGGTCATTAGAATGCTCTTGAACATACTTTATTTTGCTCACTTTGTTACGTTTACTGTGTTTTCCTATATATCTAGATATATAGTATTACACTCGCTTTGTTACAGTTAGAGGGGAGAAATGGGGTAGGGTTAGGGTTAGGGTTAGGGTTAGGGTTAGGGTTAGGGTTAGGGTTAGGGTTGAGAACCTCTGTGGGTCATTAGAATCCTCTTGAACATGCTTTATTTTGATCACTTTGTTACGTTTCCTCTGTTTTCCTGTATATATATATACATATAGTATTACACTCACTTTGTTACAGTTACAGGGGAGAAATGGGTTAGGGTTAGGGTTAGGTTTAGGGTTAGGGTTAGGGTTAGGGTTAGGGTTAGGGTTAGGGTTGAGAACCTCTGTGGGTCATTAGAATGCTCTTGAACATGTTTTATTTTGCTCACTTTGTTACGTTTCCTCTGTTTTCCTGTATATATATATACATATAGTATTACACTCACTTTGTTACAGTTACAGGGGAGAAATGGGTTAGGGTTAGTGTTAGGGTTAGGGTTAGGGTTAGGGTTAGGGTTGAGTACCTCTGTGGGTCATTAGAATGCTCTTGAACATGCTTTATTTTGCTCACTTTGTTACATTTACTGTGTTTTCCTATATATCTATATATATAGTGTTGCACTCACTTTGTTACAGTTACAGGGGAGAAATGGTTTAGGGTTAGGGTTAGGGTTAGGGTTAGGGTTAGGGTTAGGGTTGGGGTTGAGAACCTCTGTGGGTCATTAGAATGCTCTTGAACATACTTTATTTTGCTCACTTTGTTACGTTTACTGTGTTTTCCTATATATCTAGATATATAGTATTACACTCGCTTTGTTACAGTTAGAGGGGAGAAATGGGGTAGGGTTAGGTTTACGGTTAGGGTTAGGGTTAGGGTTAGGGTTAGGGTTAGGGTTAGGGTTAGGGTTGAGAACCTCTGTGGGTCATTAGAATCCTCTTGAACATGCTTTATTTTGATCACTTTGTTACGTTTCCTCTGTTTTCCTGTATATATATATACATATAGTATTACACTCACTTTGTTACAGTTACAGGGGAGAAAAGGGTTAGGGGATTAGGGTTAGGGTTAGGGTTAGGGTTAGGGTTAGGGTTAGGGTTAGGGTTGAGAACCTCTGTGGGTCATTAGAATGCTCTTGAACATGTTTTATTTTGCTCACTTTGTTACGTTTCC
>NW_026913563.1:7500-12500 GCF_034315485.1 Pezoporus occidentalis
GGGTTAGGGTTAGGGTTGAGAACCTCTGTGGGTCATTAGAATGCTCTTGAACATGTTTTATTTTGCTCACTTTGTTACGTTTCCTCTGTTTTCCTGTATATATATATACATATAGTATTACACTCACTTTGTTACAGTTACAGGGGAGAAATGGGTTAGGGTTAGTGTTAGGGTTAGGGTTAGGGTTAGGGTTGAGTACCTCTGTGGGTCATTAGAATGCTCTTGAACATGCTTTATTTTGCTCACTTTGTTACATTTACTGTGTTTTCCTATATATCTATATATATAGTGTTGCACTCACTTTGTTACAGTTACAGGGGAGAAATGGGTTAGGGTTAGGGTTAGGGTTAGGGTTAGGGTTGGGGTTGAGAACCTCTGTGGGTCATTAGAATGCTCTTGAACATACTTTATTTTGCTCACTTTGTTACGTTTACTGTGTTTTCCTATATATCTAGATATATAGTATTACACTCGCTTTGTTACAGTTAGAGGGGAGAAATGGGGTAGGGTTAGGTTTACGGTTAGGGTTAGGGTTAGGGTTAGGGTTAGGGTTAGGGTTAGGGTTGAGAACCTCTGTGGGTCATTAGAATCCTCTTGAACATGCTTTATTTTGATCACTTTGTTACGTTTCCTCTGTTTTCCTGTATATATATATACATATAGTATTACACTCACTTTGTTACAGTTACAGGGGAGAAATGGGTTAGGGTTAGGGTTAGGGTTAGGGTTAGGGTTAGGGTTAGGGTTAGGGTTAGGGTTAGGGTTGAGAACCTCTGTGGGTCATTAGAATGCTCTTGAACATGTTTTATTTTGCTCACTTTGTTACGTTTCCTCTGTTTTCCTGTATATATATATACATATAGTATTACACTCACTTTGTTACAGTTACAGGGGAGAAATGGGTTAGGGTTAGTGTTAGGGTTAGGGTTAGGGTTAGGGTTGAGTACCTCTGTGGGTCATTAGAATGCTCTTGAACATGCTTTATTTTGCTCACTTTGTTACATTTACTGTGTTTTCCTATATATCTATATATATAGTGTTGCACTCACTTTGTTACAGTTACAGGGGAGAAATGGGTTAGGGTTAGGGTTAGGGTTAGGGTTAGGGTTGGGGTTGAGAACCTCTGTGGGTCATTAGAATGCTCTTGAACATACTTTATTTTGCTCACTTTGTTACGTTTACTGTGTTTTCCTATATATCTAGATATATAGTATTACACTCGCTTTGTTACAGTTAGAGGGGAGAAATGGGGTAGGGTTAGGTTTACGGTTAGGGTTAGGGTTAGGGTTAGGGTTAGGGTTAGGGTTAGGGTTGAGAACCTCTGTGGGTCATTAGAATCCTCTTGAACATGCTTTATTTTGATCACTTTGTTACGTTTCCTCTGTTTTCCTGTATATATATATACATATAGTATTACACTCACTTTGTTACAGTTACAGGGGAGAAATGGGTTAGGGTTAGGGTTAGGTTTAGGGTTAGGGTTAGGGTTAGGGTTAGGGTTAGGGTTGAGAACCTCTGTGGGTCATTAGAATGCTCTTGAACATGTTTTATTTTGCTCACTTTGTTACGTTTCCTCTGTTTTCCTGTATATATATATACATATAGTATTACACTCACTTTGTTACAGTTACAGGGGAGAAATGGGTTAGGGTTAGTGTTAGGGTTAGGGTTAGGGTTAGGGTTAGGGTTGAGTACCTCTGTGGGTCATTAGAATGCTCTTGAACATGCTTTATTTTGCTCACTTTGTTACATTTACTGTGTTTTCCTATATATCTATATATATAGTGTTGCACTCACTTTGTTACAGTTACAGGGGAGAAATGGGTTAGGGTTAGGGTTAGGGTTAGGGTTAGGGTTGGGGTTGAGAACCTCTGTGGGTCATTAGAATGCTCTTGAACATACTTTATTTTGCTCACTTTGTTACGTTTACTGTGTTTTCCTATATATCTAGATATATAGTATTACACTCGCTTTGTTACAGTTAGAGGGGAGAAATGGGGTAGGGTTAGGTTTACGGTTAGGGTTAGGGTTAGGGTTAGGGTTAGTTAGTGTTGAGAAACTCTGTGGGTCATTAGAATCCTCTTGAACATGCTTTATTTTGATCACTTTGTTACGTTTCCTCTGTTTTCCTGTATATATATATACATATAGTATTACACTCACTTTGTTACAGTTACAGGGAGAAATGGGTTAGGGTTAGGGTTAGGGTTAGGGTTAGGGTTAGGGTTAGGGTTAGGGTTAGGGTTAGGGTTGAGAACCTCTGTGGGTCATTAGAATGCTCTTGAACATGTTTTATTTTGCTCACTTTGTTACGTTTCCTCTGTTTTCCTGTATATATATATACATATAGTATTACACTCACTTTGTTACAGTTACAGGGGAGAAATGGGTTAGGGTTAGGGTTAGGGTTAGGGTTAGGGTTAGGGTTGAGTACCTCTGTGGGTCATTAGAATGCTCTTGAACATGCTTTATTTTGCTCACTTTGTTACATTTACTGTGTTTTCCTATATATCTATATATATAGTGTTGCACTCACTTTGTTACAGTTACAGGGGAGAAATGGGTTAGGGTTAGGGTTAGGGTTAGGGTTAGGGTTGGGGTTGAGAACCTCTGTGGGTCATTAGAATGCTCTTGAACATACTTTATTTTGCTCACTTTGTTACGTTTCCTCTGTTTTCCTATATATCTAGATATATAGTATTACACTCGCTTTGTTACAGTTAGAGGGGAGAAATGGGGTAGGGTTAGGTTTACGGTTAGGGTTAGGGTTAGGGTTAGGGTTAGGGTTAGGGTTAGGGTTGAGAACCTCTGTGGGTCATTAGAATCCTCTTGAACATGCTTTATTTTGATCACTTTGTTACGTTTCCTCTGTTTTCCTGTATATATATATACATATAGTATTACACTCACTTTGTTACAGTTACAGGGGAGAAATGGGTTAGGGTTAGGGTTAGGTTTAGGGTTAGGGTTAGGGTTAGGGTTAGGGTTAGGGTTGAGAACCTCTGTGGGTCATTAGAATGCTCTTGAACATGTTTTATTTTGCTCACTTTGTTACGTTTCCTCTGTTTTCCTGTATATATATATACATATAGTATTACACTCACTTTGTTACAGTTACAGGGGAGAAATGGGTTAGGGTTAGTAGGGTTAGGGTTAGGGTTAGGGTTAGGGTTGAGTACCTCTGTGGGTCATTAGAATGCTCTTGAACATGCTTTATTTTGCTCACTTTGTTACATTTACTGTGTTTTCCTATATATCTATATATATAGTGTTGCACTCACTTTGTTACAGTTACAGGGGAGAAATGGGTTAGGGTTAGGGTTAGGGTTAGGGTTAGGGTTGGGGTTGAGAACCTCTGTGGGTCATTAGAATGCTCTTGAACATACTTTATTTTGCTCACTTTGTTACGTTTACTGTGTTTTCCTATATATCTAGATATATAGTATTACACTCGCTTTGTTACAGTTAGAGGGGAGAAATGGGGTAGGGTTAGGTTTAGGGTTAGGGTTAGGGTTAGGGTTAGGGTTAGGGTTAGGGTTAGGGTTGAGAACCTCTGTGGGTCATTAGAATCCTCTTGAACATGCTTTATTTTGATCACTTTGTTACGTTTCCTCTGTTTTCCTGTATATATATATACATATAGTATTACACTCACTTTGTTACAGTTACAGGGGAGAAATGGGTTAGGGTTAGGGTTAGGTTTAGGGTTAGGGTTAGGGTTAGGGTTAGGGTTAGGGTTAGGGTTAGGGTTGAGAACCTCTGTGGGTCATTAGAATGCTCTTGAACATGTTTTATTTTGCTCACTTTGTTACGTTTCCTCTGTTTTCCTGTATATATATATATATATAGTATTACACTCACTTTGTTACAGTTACAGGGGAGAAATGGGTTAGGGTTAGTGTTAGGGTTAGGGTTAGGGTTAGGGTTAGGGTTGAGTACCTCTGTGGGTCATTAGAATGCTCTTGAACATGCTTTATTTTGCTCACTTTGTTACGTTTACTGTGTTTTCCTATATATCTATATATATAGTATTACACTCACTTTGTTACAGTTACAGGGGAGAAATGGGTTAGGGTTAGGGTTAGGGTTAGGGTTAGGGTTGGGGTTGAGAACCTCTGTGGGTCATTAGAATGCTCTTGAACATGCTTTATTTTGCTCACTTTGTTACGTTTACTGTGTTTTCCTATATATATATATATATAGTATTACACTCACTTTGTTACAGTTACAGGGGAGAAATGGGTTAGGGTTAGGTTTAGGGTTAGGGTTAGGGTTAGGGTTAGGGTTAGGGTTAGGGTTGAGAACCTCTGTGGGTCATTAGAATGCTCTTGAACATGCTTTATTTTGCTCACTTTGTTACGTTTCCTCTGTTTTCCTGTATATATATATACATATAGTATTACACTCACTTTGTTACAGTTACAGGGGAGAAATGGGTTAGGGTTAGGGTTAGGGTTAGGGTTAGGGTTAGGGTTAGGGTTGAGTACCTCTGTGGGTCATTAGAATGCTCTTGAACATGCTTTATTTTGCTCACTTTGTTACATTTACTGTGTTTTCCTATATATCTATATATATAGTGTTGCACTCACTTTGTTACAGTTACAGGGGAGAAATGGGTTAGGGTTAGGGTTAGGGTTAGGGTTAGGGTTGGGGTTGAGAACCTCTGTGGGTCATTAGAATGCTCTTGAACATACTTTATTTTGCTCACTTTGTTACGTTTACTGTGTTTTCCTATATATCTATATATATAGTATTACACTCGCTTTGTTACAGTTAGAGGGGAGAAATGGGGTAGGGTTAGGTTTACGGTTAGGGTTAGGGTTAGGGTTAGGGTTAGGGTTGAGAACCTCTGTGGGTCATTAGAATCCTCTTGAACATGCTTTATTTTGATCACTTTGTTACGTTTCCTCTGTTTTCCTGTATATATATATACATATAGTATTACACTCACTTTGTTACAGTTACAGGGGAGAAATGGGTTAGGGTTAGGGTTAGGTTTA
>NW_026913563.1:25000-26099 GCF_034315485.1 Pezoporus occidentalis
GTATATATATATACATATAGTATTACACTCACTTTGTTACAGTTACAGGGGAGAAATGGGTTAGGGTTAGGGTTAGGTTTAGGGTTAGGGTTAGGGTTAGGGTTAGGGTTAGGGTTGAGAACCTCTGTGGGTCATTAGAATGCTCTTGAACATGTTTTATTTTGCTCACTTTGTTACGTTTCCTCTGTTTTCCTGTATATATATATACATATAGTATTACACTCACTTTGTTACAGTTACAGGGGAGAAATGGGTTAGGGTTAGTGTTAGGGTTAGGGTTAGGGTTAGGGTTAGGGTTGAGTACCTCTGTGGGTCATTAGAATGCTCTTGAACATGCTTTATTTTGCTCACTTTGTTACATTTACTGTGTTTTCCTATATATCTATATATATAGTGTTGCACTCACTTTGTTACAGTTACAGGGGAGAAATGGGTTAGGGTTAGGGTTAGGGTTGGGGTTGAGAACCTCTGTGGGTCATTAGAATGCTCTTGAACATACTTTATTTTGCTCACTTTGTTACGTTTACTGTGTTTTCCTATATATCTAGATATATAGTATTACACTCGCTTTGTTACAGTTAGAGGGGAGAAATGGGGTAGGGTTAGGTTTACGGTTAGGGGTAGGGTTAGGGTTAGGGTTAGGGTTAGGGTTAGGGTTGAGAACCTCTGTGGGTCATTAGAATCCTCTTGAACATGCTTTATTTTGATCACTTTGTTACGTTTCCTCTGTTTTCCTGTATATATATATACATATAGTATTACACTCACTTTGTTACAGTTACAGGGGAGAAATGGGTTAGGGTTAGGGTTAGGTTTAGGGTTAGGGTTAGGGTTAGGGTTAGGGTTAGGGTTGAGAACCTCTGTGGGTCATTAGAATGCTCTTGAACATGTTTTATTTTGCTCACTTTGTTACGTTTCCTCTGTTTTCCTGTATATATATATACATATAGTATTACACTCACTTTGTTACAGTTACAGGGGAGAAATGGGTTAGGGTTAGGGTTAGGGTTAGGGTTAGGGTTAGGGTTGGGGTTGAGAACCTCTGTGGGTCATTAGAATGCTCTTGAACATACTTTATTTTGCTCACTTTGTTATGTTT
>NW_026913564.1:0-16026 GCF_034315485.1 Pezoporus occidentalis
GTGTCAGGATTTAAAGCTTGTGCTGGACCTGTTCAGCACACAATCACCTTTACATTGGTGCATCCATCGTTGCTTTCACTGCTCCGTTTCATACAGGAAAAGCATTTGAATGGAGTCAGTTCAGAGCCTGCTCTCTGCTGGCAGCAACACAGTCAGCACAGAAAGAACAGTGGCATCTGCTCCCACAGCAGAAGAACCAGCAGGGAAAGCTAGTGCTGGGCCTCTTCAGCACACAGGCTGCTTTGCAACGGTGTCACCATCATTGCAGTCTCTCCTCGGTTTCATACCTAAAAGTCCATTTGAATCCAAATTCTCAGCTGGTCGCTCTCAGCTGCAGGCAGCACAGTGAGTACAGCACGAACGTTTGGCCTCTGCTCCCACAGCAGAAGTGTCAGGATTGAAAGCTTGTGCTGGACCTGTTCAGCACACAATCACCTTTACATTGGTGCATCCATCGTTGCTTTCACTGCTCCCTTTCATACAGGAAAAGCATTTGAATGCTGGGCCTCTTCAACACACAGGCTGCTTTGCAACGGTGTCACCATCATTGCAGTCTCTCCTCGGTTTCATACCTAAAAGTCCATTTGAATCCAAATTCTCAACTGGTCACTCTCAGCTGCCCAGCAGCACAGTGAGTACAGCACGAACGTTTGGCCTCTGCTCCCACAGCAGAATTGTCAGGATTTAAAGCTTGTGCTGGACCTGTTCAGCACACAATCACCTTTACATTGGTGCATCCATCGTTGCTTTCACTGCTCCCTTTCATACAGGAAAAGCATTTGAATGGAGTCAGTTCAGAGCCTGCTCTCTGCTGGCAGCAACACAGTCAGCACAGAACGAACAGTGGCATCTGCTCCCACAGCAGAAGAACCAGCAGGGAAAGCTAGTGCTGGGCCTCTTCAGCACACAGGCTGCTTTGCAACGGTGTCACCATCATTGCAGTCTCTCCTCGGTTTCATACCTAAAAGTCCATTTGAATCCAAATTCTCAGCTGGTCGCTCTCAGCTGCAGGCAGCACAGTGAGTACAGCACGAACGTTTGGCTTCTGCTCCCACAGCAGAAGAGCCAGGATTGAAAGCTTGTGCTGGACCTGTTCAGCACACAATCACCTTTACATTGGTGCATCCATCGTTGCTTTCACTGCTCCCTTTCATACAGGAAAAGCATTTGAATGGAATCAGTTCAGAGCCTGCTCTCTGCTGGCAGCAACACAGTCAGCACAGAACGAACAGTGGCATCTGCTCCCACAGCAGAAGAACCAGCAGGGAAAGCTAGTGCTGGGCCTCTTCAGCACACAGGCTGCTTTGCAACGGTGTCACCATCATTGCAGTCTCTCCTCGGTTTCATACCTAAAAGTCCATTTGAATCCAAATTCTCAGCTGGTCGCTCTCAGCTGCAGGCAGCACAGTGAGTACAGCACGAACGTTTGGCCTCTGCTCCCACAGCAGAAGTGTCAGGATTGAAAGCTTGTGCTGGACCTGTTCAGCACACAATCACCTTTACATTGGTGCATCCATCGTTGCTTTCACTGCTCCCTTTCATACAGGAAAAGCATTTGAATGGAATCAGTTCAGAGCCTGCTCTCTGCTGGCAGCAACACAGTCAGCACAGAAAGAACAGTGGCATCTGCTCCCACAGCAGAAGAACCAGCAGGGAAAGCTAGTGCTGGGCCTCTTCAGCACACAGGCTGCTTTGCAACGGTGTCACCATCATTGCAGTCTCTCCTCAGTTTCATACCTAAAACTCCATTTGAATCCAAATTCTCAGCTGGTCGCTTTCAGCTGCCCAGCAGCACAGTGAGTACAGCACGAACGTTTGGCTTCTGCTCCCACAGCTGAAGAGCCAGGATTGAAAGCTTGTGCTGGACCTGTTCAGCACACAATCACCTTTACATTGGTGCATCCATCGTTGCTTTCACTGCTCCCTTTCATACAGGAAAAGCATTTGAATGGAATCAGTTCAGAGCCTGCTCTCTGCTGGCAGCAACACAGTCAGCACAGAACGAACAGTGGCATCTGCTCCCACAGCAGAAGAACCAGCAGGGAAAGCTAGTGCTGGGCCTCTTCAGCACACAGGCTGCTTTGCAACGGTGTCACCATCATTGCAGTCTCTCCTCGGTTTCATACCTAAAAGTCCATTTGAATCCAAATTCTCAGCTGGTCGCTCTCAGCTGCAGGCAGCACAGTGAGTACAGCACGAACGTTTGGCTTCTGCTCCCACAGCAGAAGTGTCAGGATTGAAAGCTTGTGCTGGACCTGTTCAGCACACAATCACCTTTACATTGGTGCATCCATCGTTGCTTTCACTGCTCCCTTTCATACAGGAAAAGCATTTGAATGGAATCAGTTCAGAGCCTGCTCTCTGCTGGCAGCAACACAGTCAGCACAGAACGAACAGGCATCTGCTCCCACAGCAGAAGAACCAGCAGGGAAAGCTAGTGCTGGGCCTCTTCAGCACACAGGCTGCTTTGCAACGGTGTCACCATCGTTGCAGTCTCTCCTCAGTTTCACACCTAAAACTCCATTTGAATCCAAATTCTCAGCTGGTCTCTCTCAGCTGCAGGCAGCACAGTGAGTACAGCACGAACGTTTGGCTTCTGCTCCCACAGCAGAAGAGCCAGGATTGAAAGCTTGTGCTGGACCTGTTCAGCACACAATCACCTTTACATTGGTGCATCCATCGTTGCTTTCACTGCTCCCTTTCATACAGGAAAAGCATTTGAATGGAATCAGTTCAGAGCCTGCTCTCTGCTGGCAGCAACACAGTCAGCACAGAAGGAACAGTGGCATCTGCTCCCACAGCAGAAGAACCAGCAGGGAAAGCTAGTGCTGGGCCTCTTCAGCACACAGGCTGCTTTGCAACGGTGTCACCATCATTGC
This sequence comes from Pezoporus occidentalis, assembly GCF_034315485.1. Classification (NCBI taxonomy): domain Eukaryota; kingdom Metazoa; phylum Chordata; class Aves; order Psittaciformes; family Psittacidae; genus Pezoporus; species Pezoporus occidentalis. Next base: position 2,880 of record NW_026913564.1, read on the forward strand.
AGTCTCTCCTCGGTTTCATACCTAAAAGTCCATTTGAATCCAAATTCTCAGCTGGTCGCTCTCAGCTGCAGGCAGCACAGTGAGTACAGCACGAACGTTTGGCCTCTGCTCCCACAGCAGAAGTGTCAGGATTGAAAGCTTGTGCTGGACCTGTTCAGCACACAATCACCTTTACATTGGTGCATCCATCGTTGCTTTCACTGCTCCCTTTCATACAGGAAAAGCATTTGAATGGAATCAGTTCAGAGCCTGCTCTCTGCTGGCAGCAACACAGTCAGCACAGAACGAACAGTGGCATCTGCTCCCACAGCAGAAGAACCAGCAGGGAAAGCTAGTGCTGGGCCTCTTCAGCACACAGGCTGCTTTGCAACGGTGTCACCATCATTGCAGTCTCTCCTCGGTTTCATACCTAAAAGTCCATTTGAATCCAAATTCTCAGCTGGTCGCTCTCAGCTGCAGGCAGCACAGTGAGTACAGCACGAACGTTTGGCTTCTGCTCCCACAGCAGAAGAGCCAGGATTGAAAGCTTGTGCTGGACCTGTTCAGCACACAATCACCTTTACATTGGTGCATCCATCGTTGCTTTCACTGCTCCCTTTCATACAGGAAAAGCATTTGAATGGAATCAGTTCAGAGCCTGCTCTCTGCTGGCAGCAACACAGTCAGCACAGAAAGAACAGTGGCATCTGCTCCCACAGCAGAAGAACCAGCAGGGAAAGCTAGTGCTGGGCCTCTTCAGCACACAGGCTGCTTTGCAACGGTGTCACCATCATTGCAGTCTCTCCTCGGTTTCATACCTAAAAGTCCATTTGAATCCAAATTCTCAGCTGGTCGCTCTCAGCTGCAGGCAGCACAGTGAGTACAGCACGAACGTTTGGCTTCTGCTCCCACAGCAGAAGAGCCAGGATTGAAAGCTTGTGCTGGACCTGTTCAGCACACAATCACCTTTACATTGGTGCATCCATCGTTGCTTTCACTGCTCCCTTTCATACAGGAAAAGCATTTGAATGGAATCAGTTCAGAGCCTGCTCTCTGCTGGCAGCAACACAGTCAGCACAGAACGAACAGTGGCATCTGCTCCCACAGCAGAAGAACCAGCAGGGAAAGCTAGTGCTGGGCCTCTTCAGCACACAGGCTGCTTTGCAACGGTGTCACCATCATTGCAGTCTCTCCTCGGTTTCATACCTAAAAGTCCATTTGAATCCAAATTCTCAGCTGGTCGCTCTCAGCTGCAGGCAGCACAGTGAGTACAGCACGAACGTTTGGCTTCTGCTCCCACAGCAGAAGAGCCAGGATTGAAAGCTTGTGCTGGACCTGTTCAGCACACAATCACCTTTACATTGGTGCATCCATCGTTGCTTTCACTGCTCCCTTTCATACAGGAAAAGCATTTGAATGGAATCAGTTCAGAGCCTGCTCTCTGCTGGCAGCAACACAGTCAGCACAGAACGAACAGTGGCATCTGCTCCCACAGCAGAAGAACCAGCAGGGAAAGCTAGTGCTGGGCCTCTTCAGCACACAGGCTGCTTTGCAACGGTGTCACCATCATTGCAGTCTCTCCTCGGTTTCATACCTAAAAGTCCATTTGAATCCAAATTCTCAGCTGGTCGCTCTCAGCTGCAGGCAGCACAGTGAGTACAGCACGAACGTTTGGCTTCTGCTCCCACAGCAGAAGAGCCAGGATTGAAAGCTTGTGCTGGACCTGTTCAGCACACAATCACCTTTACATTGGTGCATCCATCGTTGCTTTCACTGCTCCCTTTCATACAGGAAAAGCATTTGAATGGAATCAGTTCAGAGCCTGCTCTCTGCTGGCAGCAACACAGTCAGCACAGAAGGAACAGTGGCATCTGCTCCCACAGCAGAAGAACCAGCAGGGAAAGCTAGTGCTGGGCCTCTTCAGCACACAGGCTGCTTTGCAACGGTGTCACCATCATTGCAGTCTCTCCTCGGTTTCATACCTAAAACTCCATTTGAATCCAAATTCTCAGCTGGTCGCTCTCAGCTGCAGGCAGCACAGTGAGTACAGCACGAACGTTTGGCTTCTGCTCCCACAGCAGAAGAGCCAGGATTGAAAGCTTGTGCTGGACCTGTTCAGCACACAATCACCTTTACATTGGTGCATCCATCGTTGCTTTCACTGCTCCCTTTCATACAGGAAAAGCATTTGAATGGAGTCAGTTCAGAGCCTGCTCTCTGCTGGCAGCAACACAGTCAGCACAGAACGAACAGTGGCATCTGCTCCCACAGCAGAAGAACCAGCAGGGAAAGCTAGTGCTGGGCCTCTTCAGCACACAGGCTGCTTTGCAACGGTGTCACCATCATTGCAGTCTCTCCTCGGTTTCATACCTAAAAGTCCATTTGAATCCAAATTCTCAGCTGGTCTCTCTCAGCTGCAGGCAGCACAGTGAGTACAGCACGAACGTTTGGCTTCTGCTCCCACAGCAGAAGAGCCAGGAGGGAAAGCTTGTGCTGGACCTGTTCAGCACACAATCACCTTTACATTGGTGCATCCATCGTTGCTTTCACTGCTCCCTTTCATACAGGAAAAGCATTTGAATGGAATCAGTTCAGAGCCTGCTCTCTGCTGGCAGCAACACAGTCAGCACAGAACGAACAGTGGCATCTGCTCCCACAGCAGAAGAACCAGCAGGGAAAGCTAGTGCTGGGCCTCTTCAGCACACAGGCTGCTTTGCAACGGTGTCACCATCGTTGCAGTCTCTCCTCAGTTTCACACCTAAAACTCCATGCACACAGGCTGCTTTGCAACGGTGTCACCATCATTGCAGTCTCTCCTCGGTTTCACACCTAAAACTCCATTTGAATCCAAATTCTCAGCTGGTCTCTCTCAGCTGCAGGCAGCACAGTGAGTACAGCACGAACGTTTCGCTTCTGCTCCCACAGCAGAAGAGCCAGGATTGAAAGCTTGTGCTGGACCTGTTCAGCACACAATCACCTTTACATTGGTGCATCCATCGTTGCTTTCACTGCTCACTTTCATACAGGAAAAGCATTTGAATGGAATCAGTCCAGAGCCTGCTCTCTGCTGCGCAGCAACACAGTCAGCACAGAATGAACAGTGGCATCTGCTCCCACAGCAGAAGAACCAGCAGGGAAAGCTAATGCTGGGCCTCTTCAGCACACAGGCTGCTTTGCAACGGTGTCACCATCATTGCAGTCTCTCCTCGGTTTCATACCTAAAAGTCCATTTGAATCCAAATTCTCAGCTGGTCTCTCAGCTGCAGGCAGCACAGTGAAGTACAGCACGAACGTTTGGCCTCTGCTCCCACAGCAGAAGAGCCAGGAGGGAAAGCTGGTGCTGGACCTGTTCAGCACACAATCACCTTTACATTGGTGCATCCATCGTTGCTTTCACTGCTCCCTTTCAGACAGGAAAAGCATTTGAATGGAATCAGTTCAGAGCCTGCTCTCTGCTGCGCAGCAACACAGTCAGCACAGAACGAAGAGTGGCATCTGCTCCCACAGCAGAAGAACCAGCAGGGAAAGCTAGTGCTGGGCCTCTTCAGCACACAGGCTGCTCTGCAACGGTGTCACTATCATTGCAGTCTCTCCTCGGTTTCATACCTAAAAGTCCATTTGAATCCAAATTCTCAGCTGGTCGCTCTCAGCTGCAGGCAGCACAGTGAGTACAGCACGAACGTTTGGCCTCTGCTCCCACAGCAGAAGTGTCAGGATTGAAAGCTTGTGCTGGACCTGTTCAGCACACAATCACCTTTACATTGGTGCATCCATCGTTGCTTTCACTGCTCCCTTTCATACAGGAAAAGCATTTGAATGGAATCAGTTCAGAGCCTGCTCTCTGCTGGCAGCAACACAGTCAGCACAGAAAGAACAGTGGCATCTGCTCCCACAGCAGAAGAACCAGCAGGGAAAGCTAGTGCTGGGCCTCTTCAGCACACAGGCTGCTTTGCAACGGTGTCACCATCATTGCAGTCTCTCCTCGGTTTCATACCTAAAAGTCCATTTGAATCCAAATTCTCAGCTGGTCGCTCTCAGCTGCCCAGCAGCACAGTGAGTACAGCACGAACGTTTGGCTTCTGCTCCCACAGCAGAAGAGCCAGGATTGAAAGCTTGTGCTGGACCTGTTCAGCACACAATCACCTTTACATTGGTGCATCCATCGTTGCTTTCACTGCTCCCTTTCATACAGGAAAAGCATTTGAATGGAATCAGTTCAGAGCCTGCTCTCTGCTGGCAGCAACACAGTCAGCACAGAATGAACAGTGGCATCTGCTCCCACAGCAGAAGAACCAGCAGGGAAAGCTAGTGCTGGGCCTCTTCAGCACACAGGCTGCTTTGCAACGGTGTCACCATCATTGCAGTCTCTCCTCGGTTTCATACCTAAAACTCCATTTGAATCCAAATTCTCAGCTGGTCTCTCTCAGCTGCAGGCAGCACAGTGAGTACAGCACGAACGTTTGGCTTCTGCTCCCACAGCAGAAGAGCCAGGATTGAAAGCTTGTGCTGGACCTGTTCAGCACACAATCACCTTTACATTGGTGCATCCATCGTTGCTTTCACTGCTCCCTTTCATACAGGAAAAGCATTTGAATGGAATCAGTTCAGAGCCTGCTCTCTGCTGCGCAGCAACACAGTCAGCACAGAATGAACAGTGGCATCTGCTCCCACAGCAGAAGAACCAGCAGGGAAAGCTAGTGCTGGGCCTCTTCAGCACACAGGCTGCTTTGCAACGGTGTCACCATCATTGCAGTCTCTCCTCGGTTTCATACCTAAAACTCCATTTGAATCCAAATTCTCAGCTGGTCGCTCTCAGCTGCAGGCAGCACAGTGAGTACAGCACGAACGTTTGGCTTCTGCTCCCACAGCAGAAGAGCCAGGATTGAAAGCTTGTGCTGGACCTGTTCAGCACACAATCACCTTTACATTGGTGCATCCATCGTTGCTTTCACTGCTCCCTTTCATACAGGAAAAGCATTTGAATGGAATCAGTTCAGAGCCTGCTCTCTGCTGGCAGCAACACAGTCAGCACAGAAAGAACAGTGGCATCTGCTCCCACAGCAGAAGAACCAGCAGGGAAAGCTAGTGCTGGGCCTCTTCAGCACACAGGCTGCTTTGCAACGGTGTCACCATCATTGCAGTCTCTCCTCGGTTTCATACCTAAAACTCCATTTGAATCCAAATTCTCAGCTGGTCTCTCTCAGCTGCAGGCAGCACAGTGAGTACAGCACGAACGTTTGGCTTCTGCTCCCACAGCAGAAGAGCCAGGATTGAAAGCTTGTGCTGGACCTGTTCAGCACACAATCACCTTTACATTGGTGCATCCATCGTTGCTTTCACTGCTCCCTTTCATACAGGAAAAGCATTTGAATGGAATCAGTTCAGAGCCTGCTCTCTGCTGCGCAGCAACACAGTCAGCACAGAATGAACAGTGGCATCTGCTCCCACAGCAGAAGAACCAGCAGGGAAAGCTAGTGCTGGGCCTCTTCAGCACACAGGCTGCTTTGCAACGGTGTCACCATCATTGCAGTCTCTCTCCTCGGTTTCATACCTAAAACTCCATTTGAATCCAAATTCTCAGCTGGTCGCTCTCAGCTGCCCAGCAGCACAGTGAGTACAGCACGAACGTTTGGCTTCTGCTCCCACAGCAGAAGAGCCAGGATTGAAAGCTTGTGCTGGACCTGTTCAGCACACAATCACCTTTACATTGGTGCATCCATCGTTGCTTTCACTGCTCCCTTTCATACAGGAAAAGCATTTGAATGGAATCAGTTCAGAGCCTGCTCTCTGCTGGCAGCAACACAGTCAGCACAGAAAGAACAGTGGCATCTGCTCCCACAGCAGAAGAACCAGCAGGGAAAGCTAGTGCTGGGCCTCTTCAGCACACAGGCTGCTTTGCAACGGTGTCACCATCATTGCAGTCTCTCCTCGGTTTCATACCTAAAACTCCATTTGAATCCAAATTCTCAGCTGGTCTCTCTCAGCTGCAGGCAGCACAGTGAGTACAGCACGAACGTTTGGCTTCTGCTCCCACAGCAGAAGAGCCAGGATTGAAAGCTTGTGCTGGACCTGTTCAGCACACAATCACCTTTACATTGGTGCATCCATCGTTGCTTTCACTGCTCCCTTTCATACAGGAAAAGCATTTGAATGGAATCAGTTCAGAGCCTGCTCTCTGCTGCGCAGCAACACAGTCAGCACAGAATGAACAGTGGCATCTGCTCCCACAGCAGAAGAACCAGCAGGGAAAGCTAGTGCTGGGCCTCTTCAGCACACAGGCTGCTTTGCAACGGTGTCACCATCATTGCAGTCTCTCCTCGGTTTCATACCTAAAACTCCATTTGAATCCAAATTCTCAGCTGGTCGCTTTCAGCTGCCCAGCAGCACAGTGAGTACAGCACGAACGTTTGGCTTCTGCTCCCACAGCAGAAGAGCCAGGATTGAAAGCTTGTGCTGGACCTGTTCAGCACACAATCACCTTTACATTGGTGCATCCATCGTTGCTTTCACTGCTCCCTTTCATACAGGAAAAGCATTTGAATGGAATCAGTTCAGAGCCTGCTCTCTGCTGGCAGCAACACAGTCAGCACAGAATGAACAGTGGCATCTGCTCCCACAGCAGAAGAACCAGCAGGGAAAGCTAGTGCTGGGCCTCTTCAGCACACAGGCTGCTTTGCAACGGTGTCACCATCATTGCAGTCTCTCCTCGGTTTCATACCTAAAACTCCATTTGAATCCAAATTCTCAGCTGGTCTCTCTCAGCTGCAGGCAGCACAGTGAGTACAGCACGAACGTTTGGCTTCTGCTCCCACAGCAGAAGAGCCAGGATTGAAAGCTTGTGCTGGACCTGTTCAGCACACAATCACCTTTACATTGGTGCATCCATCGTTGCTTTCACTGCTCCCTTTCATACAGGAAAAGCATTTGAATGGAATCAGTTCAGAGCCTGCTCTCTGCTGCGCAGCAACACAGTCAGCACAGAATGAACAGTGGCATCTGCTCCCACAGCAGAAGAACCAGCAGGGAAAGCTAGTGCTGGGCCTCTTCAGCACACAGGCTGCTTTGCAACGGTGTCACCATCATTGCAGTCTCTCCTCGGTTTCATACCTAAAACTCCATTTGAATCCAAATTCTCAGCTGGTCGCTCTCAGCTGCCCAGCAGCACAGTGAGTACAGCACGAACGTTTGGCTTCTGCTCCCACAGCAGAAGAGCCAGGATTGAAAGCTTGTGCTGGACCTGTTCAGCACACAATCACCTTTACATTGGTGCATCCATCGTTGCTTTCACTGCTCCCTTTCATACAGGAAAAGCATTTGAATGGAATCAGTTCAGAGCCTGCTCTCTGCTGGCAGCAACACAGTCAGCACAGAAAGAACAGTGGCATCTGCTCCCACAGCAGAAGAACCAGCAGGGAAAGCTAGTGCTGGGCCTCTTCAGCACACAGGCTGCTTTGCAACGGTGTCACCATCATTGCAGTCTCTCCTCGGTTTCATACCTAAAACTCCATTTGAATCCAAATTCTCAGCTGGTCTCTCTCAGCTGCAGGCAGCACAGTGAGTACAGCACGAACGTTTGGCTTCTGCTCCCACAGCAGAAGAGCCAGGATTGAAAGCTTGTGCTGGACCTGTTCAGCACACAATCACCTTTACATTGGTGCATCCATCGTTGCTTTCACTGCTCCCTTTCATACAGGAAAAGCATTTGAATGGAATCAGTTCAGAGCCTGCTCTCTGCTGCGCAGCAACACAGTCAGCACAGAATGAACAGTGGCATCTGCTCCCACAGCAGAAGAACCAGCAGGGAAAGCTAGTGCTGGGCCTCTTCAGCACACAGGCTGCTTTGCAACGGTGTCACCATCATTGCAGTCTCTCCTCGGTTTCATACCTAAAACTCCATTTGAATCCAAATTCTCAGCTGGTCGCTCTCAGCTGCAGCAGCACAGTGAGTACAGCACGAACGTTTGGCTTCTGCTCCCACAGCAGAAGAGCCAGGATTGAAAGCTTGTGCTGGACCTGTTCAGCACACAATCACCTTTACATTGGTGCATCCATCGTTGCTTTCACTGCTCCCTTTCATACAGGAAAAGCATTTGAATGGAATCAGTTCAGAGCCTGCTCTCTGCTGGCAGCAACACAGTCAGCACAGAATGAACAGTGGCATCTGCTCCCACAGCAGAAGAACCAGCAGGGAAAGCTAGTGCTGGGCCTCTTCAGCACACAGGCTGCTTTGCAACGGTGTCACCATCATTGCAGTCTCTCCTCGGTTTCATACCTAAAACTCCATTTGAATCCAAATTCTCAGCTGGTCTCTCTCAGCTGCAGGCAGCACAGTGAGTACAGCACGAACGTTTGGCTTCTGCTCCCACAGCAGAAGAGCCAGGATTGAAAGCTTGTGCTGGACCTGTTCAGCACACAATCACCTTTACATTGGTGCATCCATCGTTGCTTTCACTGCTCCCTTTCATACAGGAAAAGCATTTGAATGGAATCAGTTCAGAGCCTGCTCTCTGCTGGCAGCAACACAGTCAGCACAGAATGAACAGTGGCATCTGCTCCCACAGCAGAAGAACCAGCAGGGAAAGCTAGTGCTGGGCCTCTTCAGCACACAGGCTGCTTTGCAACGGTGTCACCATCATTGCAGTCTCTCCTCGGTTTCATACCTAAAACTCCATTTGAATCCAAATTCTCAGCTGGTCGCTCTCAGCTGCAGGCAGCACAGTGAGTACAGCACGAACGTTTGGCTTCTGCTCCCACAGCAGAAGAGCCAGGATTGAAAGCTTGTGCTGGACCTGTTCAGCACACAATCACCTTTACATTGGTGCATCCATCGTTGCTTTCACTGCTCCCTTTCATACAGGAAAAGCATTTGAATGGAATCAGTTCAGAGCCTGCTCTCTGCTGGCAGCAACACAGTCAGCACAGAATGAACAGTGGCATCTGCTCCCACAGCAGAAGAACCAGCAGGGAAAGCTAGTGCTGGGCCTCTTCAGCACACAGGCTGCTTTGCAACGGTGTCACCATCATTGCAGTCTCTCCTCGGTTTCATACCTAAAACTCCATTTGAATCCAAATTCTCAGCTGGTCGCTCTCAGCTGCAGGCAGCACAGTGAGTACAGCACGAACGTTTGGCTTCTGCTCCCACAGCAGAAGAGCCAGGATTGAAAGCTTGTGCTGGACCTGTTCAGCACACAATCACCTTTACATTGGTGCATCCATCGTTGCTTTCACTGCTCCCTTTCATACAGGAAAAGCATTTGAATGGAATCAGTTCAGAGCCTGCTCTCTGCTGGCAGCAACACAGTCAGCACAGAAAGAACAGTGGCATCTGCTCCCACAGCAGAAGAACCAGCAGGGAAAGCTAGTGCTGGGCCTCTTCAGCACACAGGCTGCTTTGCAACGGTGTCACCATCATTGCAGTCTCTCCTCGGTTTCATACCTAAAACTCCATTTGAATCCAAATTCTCAGCTGGTCGCTCTCAGCTGCAGGCAGCACAGTGAGTACAGCACGAACGTTTGGCTTCTGCTCCCACAGCAGAAGAGCCAGGATTGAAAGCTTGTGCTGGACCTGTTCAGCACACAATCACCTTTACATTGGTGCATCCATCGTTGCTTTCACTGCTCCCTTTCATACAGGAAAAGCATTTGAATGGAATCAGTTCAGAGCCTGCTCTCTGCTGGCAGCAACACAGTCAGCACAGAATGAACAGTGGCATCTGCTCCCACAGCAGAAGAACCAGCAGGGAAAGCTAGTGCTGGGCCTCTTCAGCACACAGGCTGCTTTGCAACGGTGTCACCATCATTGCAGTCTCTCCTCGGTTTCATACCTAAAACTCCATTTGAATCCAAATTCTCAGCTGGTCGCTCTCAGCTGCAGGCAGCACAGTGAGTACAGCACGAACGTTTGGCTTCTGCTCCCACAGCAGAAGAGCCAGGATTGAAAGCTTGTGCTGGACCTGTTCAGCACACAATCACCTTTACATTGGTGCATCCATCGTTGCTTTCACTGCTCCCTTTCATACAGGAAAAGCATTTGAATGGAATCAGTTCAGAGCCTGCTCTCTGCTGGCAGCAACACAGTCAGCACAGAATGAACAGTGGCATCTGCTCCCACAGCAGAAGAACCAGCAGGGAAAGCTAGTGCTGGGCCTCTTCAGCACACAGGCTGCTTTGCAACGGTGTCACCATCATTGCAGTCTCTCCTCGGTTTCATACCTAAAACTCCATTTGAATCCAAATTCTCAGCTGGTCTCTCTCAGCTGCAGGCAGCACAGTGAGTACAGCACGAACGTTTGGCTTCTGCTCCCACAGCAGAAGAGCCAGGATTGAAAGCTTGTGCTGGACCTGTTCAGCACACAATCACCTTTACATTGGTGCATCCATCGTTGCTTTCACTGCTCCCTTTCATACAGGAAAAGCATTTGAATGGAATCAGTTCAGAGCCTGCTCTCTGCTGCGCAGCAACACAGTCAGCACAGAATGAACAGTGGCATCTGCTCCCACAGCAGAAGAACCAGCAGGGAAAGCTAGTGCTGGGCCTCTTCAGCACACAGGCTGCTTTGCAACGGTGTCACCATCATTGCAGTCTCTCCTCGGTTTCATACCTAAAAGTCCATTTGAATCCAAATTCTCAGCTGGTCGCTCTCAGCTGCAGGCAGCACAGTGAGTACAGCACGAACGTTTGGCTTCTGCTCCCACAGCAGAAGAGCCAGGATTGAAAGCTTGTGCTGGACCTGTTCAGCACACAATCACCTTTACATTGGTGCATCCATCGTTGCTTTCACTGCTCCCTTTCATACAGGAAAAGCATTTGAATGGAATCAGTTCAGAGCCTGCTCTCTGCTGCGCAGCAACACAGTCAGCACAGAATGAACAGTGGCATCTGCTCCCACAGCAGAAGAACCAGCAGGGAAAGCTAGTGCTGGGCCTCTTCAGCACACAGGCTGCTTTGCAACGGTGTCACCATCATTGCAGTCTCTCCTCGGTTTCATACCTAAAAGTCCATTTGAATCCAAATTCTCAGCTGGTCGCTCTCAGCTGCAGGCAGCACAGTGAGTACAGCACGAACGTTTGGCTTCTGCTCCCACAGCAGAAGAGCCAGGATTGAAAGCTTGTGCTGGACCTGTTCAGCACACAATCACCTTTACATTGGTGCATCCATCGTTGCTTTCACTGCTCCCTTTCATACAGGAAAAGCATTTGAATGGAATCAGTTCAGAGCCTGCTCTCTGCTGCGCAGCAACACAGTCAGCACAGAATGAACAGTGGCATCTGCTCCCACAGCAGAAGAACCAGCAGGGAAAGCTAGTGCTGGGCCTCTTCAGCACACAGGCTGCTTTGCAACGGTGTCACCATCATTGCAGTCTCTCCTCGGTTTCATACCTAAAAGTCCATTTGAATCCAAATTCTCAGCTGGTCGCTCTCAGCTGCCCAGCAGCACAGTGAGTACAGCACGAACGTTTGGCTTCTGCTCCCACAGCAGAAGAGCCAGGATTGAAAGCTTGTGCTGGACCTGTTCAGCACACAATCACCTTTACATTGGTGCATCCATCGTTGCTTTCACTGCTCCCTTTCATACAGGAAAAGCATTTGAATGGAATCAGTTCAGAGCCTGCTCTCTGCTGGCAGCAACACAGTCAGCACAGAAAGAACAGTGGCATCTGCTCCCACAGCAGAAGAACCAGCAGGGAAAGCTAGTGCTGGGCCTCTTCAGCACACAGGCTGCTTTGCAACGGTGTCACCATCATTGCAGTCTCTCCTCGGTTTCATACCTAAAACTCCATTTGAATCCAAATTCTCAGCTGGTCGCTCTCAGCTGCAGGCAGCACAGTGAGTACAGCACGAACGTTTGGCTTCTGCTCCCACAGCAGAAGAGCCAGGATTGAAAGCTTGTGCTGGACCTGTTCAGCACACAATCACCTTTACATTGGTGCATCCATCGTTGCTTTCACTGCTCCCTTTCATACAGGAAAAGCATTTGAATGGAATCAGTTCAGAGCCTGCTCTCTGCTGGCAGCAACACAGTCAGCACAGAATGAACAGTGGCATCTGCTCCCACAGCAGAAGAACCAGCAGGGAAAGCTAGTGCTGGGCCTCTTCAGCACACAGGCTGCTTTGCAACGGTGTCACCATCATTGCAATCTCTCTCCTCGGTTTCATACCTAAAACTCCATTTGAATCCAAATTCTCAGCTGGTCGCTTTCAGCTGCCCAGCAGCACAGTGAGTACAGCACGAACCATTGGCTTCTGCTCCCACAGCAGAATTGCCAGGATTGAAAGCTTGTGCTGGACCTGTTCAGCACACAATCACCTTTACATTGGTGCATCCATCGTTGCTTTCACTGCTCCCTTTCATACAGGAAAAGCATTTGAATGGAATCAGTTCAGAGCCTGCTCTCTGCTGGCAGCAACACAGTCAGCACAGAAAGAACAGTGGCATCTGCTCCCACAGCAGAAGAACCAGCAGGGAAAGCTAGTGCTGGGCCTCTTCAGCACACAGGCTGCTTTGCAACGGTGTCACCATCATTGCAGTCTCTCCTCGGTTTCATACCTAAAACTCCATTTGAATCCAAATTCTCAGCTGGTCGCTCTCAGCTGCCCAGCAGCACAGTGAGTACAGCACGAACGTTTGGCTTCTGCTCCCACAGCAGAAGAGCCAGGATTGAAAGCTTGTGCTGGACCTGTTCAGCACACAATCACCTTTACATTGGTGCATCCATCGTTGCTTTCACTGCTCCCTTTCATACAGGAAAAGCATTTGAATGGAATCAGTTCAGAGCCTGCTCTCTGCTGGCAGCAACACAGTCAGCACAGAAAGAACAGTGGCATCTGCTCCCACAGCAGAAGAACCAGCAGGGAAAGCTAGTGCTGGGCCTCTTCAGCACACAGGCTGCTTTGCAACGGTGTCACCATCATTGCAGTCTCTCCTCGGTTTCATACCTAAAACTCCATTTGAATCCAAATTCTCAGCTGGTCGCTCTCAGCTGCAGGCAGCACAGTGAGTACAGCACGAACGTTTGGCTTCTGCTCCCACAGCAGAAGAGCCAGGATTGAAAGCTTGTGCTGGACCTGTTCAGCACACAATCACCTTTACATTGGTGCATCCATCGTTGCTTTCACTGCTCCCTTTCATACAGGAAAAGCATTTGAATGGAATCAGTTCAGAGCCTGC